>NW_021941074.1:2706-47067 GCF_000721785.1 Aureobasidium pullulans EXF-150
GAAGAGCATTTAAGCTCTTCGCGAACCTTCTTAAGTTTAGAGGACTAGTAGGCCTATATAGTCTAGCTAGACTCTTTTTTACGGCAGGTCTATTTAAGTTCCTAGCGGGTTTAGCTAAGTTCGTAGGTAAGAGAGGCATTCTCCTAATATAGCGATATGTTTTCGGATTCCTAGGAGTCGGCGAAGTAATATACGTCGGTTAGGAACTTATACTATAGGTCGGGATAGTCGTAGACATGTTAAATAAAAACCTTAAGGTTATCTAGGAGAATAGGAGGCGTTAGGCGCGAGGTCATCGTAGGGTAGTTAGCGCGATAGGCGCGCTACGTAGGTATATAAGGTCTACGTAATGTTAAGGGGCGAAGTCGGGAATAGGTAATAGTACGTAGATACGGGTCTAAGCTATATAACGAGACGTAGATAAGGAGACAAAGAGGTAATAGGGAGGAGTTGCAGAAGGTAGTAAGCAGTCTTAGCAACTCCGCACGGCCGCTTAGTAAGCGGCTAGCCAAGGTCAGGGTCACCCTGGCGGCTAGGGGTCATGGTTAGGTATAACTAGACAGCTAACCATAACAATATCGTTTTAATTAGCCCTAGGCTACTTCCTATTATAACTACGCATCTACTAATCCTATCCCTTACTAAGGCATTAGTATAGAGGATAGTAGTATTATATCCTTACTCTTAATTAAGGAACTCCTTTATACGACTTTACTCTACCTCTAGACACTACTTAGCTTAGTCTTTCTAAGGTAGGGTAATCTAGGTCTATAGGGGTATTAGTGTTAGACCTCCCCTTAGGCTATACTATTTTCTATAGAGCCCCTATATCTCCTATAATAGTAACTCTTATATTATAGCCCCCTTTTATATGTCCTATATATACTATCGAAGTAGGTTACTCTTATGTAGCGATGTTAGACTAGCTAAGTATGCTACTACCTTTCTTACGAGTCTCTCTCTAACTAGCTCTAGGCTCGCCTTAGCTTTAAGGATCTATAGTATAACGCCGTTAAAGGCCCTTAGTATAATCTTAGCTCCTATCTTCTATACTCTCTCGACGCGACTAACTAGCCTTAATATCCCTCGTCTAGTCTTACTAAACTATAATAATGCTATATAGTTAGTAGTAGGAATTACTACTAACTAATATAGCTACCTTATCTACTTTAGTCTAAGGCCCTTTAGCCTTACTATTACTAGACACTTAATTATTATAGCTATTATTACCCTTTCGATATAAGCATCTATCCTTAGCTTCTAGTCTAGAGTAACCCTAAGGATCTTAACCTTATCTACATTATTAATCTCTACCCTATTAAACTCAAGTAGTAGGCTCTAGAGTAGCTTTCCTAGCTATCGCGAGAAGTGCATAAACCCTATCTTTTCTACCTTAAATATAGCCCTACTCTCCCTTACCTATACTTTAGCCTTTAGAATAACTATATGCTATAGTTTCTAGGTGTTTAGCTCTATAGTAGGGCCTACTACCTATATAGTGTAGTCGTTAATAAATCCGATTAATCTACTATACTAGTTATTAGCTTATTCGACTAGATTAGCATTATATAAGATATAGAGAATAGGCAATAAGGGTAATCCTTATAGGATTACGGCGTATTAGATCTATATCGTCTTTAACTTATACTATCCTACTACTACTAATGCTATCTAGTTAGAGTAGAAGCTATAGACCTATCCTACTAGCTCTACTAGTATCTATTGTTATTACATTCTTTTATATAGCACTCCTAGGTAGATGCTATTAAACGCTCTTTAGACGTCAAAGGTAACTAGGGATAGCACCTTACCCCCTCTCTACGCCTTATAGATCTATTCGACAATTATATCTACTACTTACTTACTAGACCTCTTTAGCCTACCTCTAAAGTAGTTCGTAGGGATATATTAGGGGGGGTAGAGTTAGGAATAGGTAATAGTACGTAGATATAGGTCTAAGCTATATAACAAGACGTAGATAAGGAGATAAAGAGGTAATAGAGAGGAGTTATAGAAGGTAGTAAGTAGTCTTAGTAACTCTATACGGCCGCCTAGTAAGCAGCCGGCTAAGGTTAGGGTTACCCTAGCGGCTAGGGGTTATAGTTAGGTGTAACTAGATAGCTAACCGTAATAAGTAGCTTAATTACGAAGAGGAAAGTATAATATAGTCTAGGAGTAAACGAGGGTAAGAGGAGAGGATAGTAAGGGAGAGCAGATGCGCTAGTTTCCTACTCTATGCTCGTGTAATATAAAGTAACGGAGGTACTAAGAGATTAATAACGTAGATATGTGCAGATATTATGTATTGTTTTCGTAGCGACTACAATCGTTAGGAGTCTATAGACTTAGAGTTAGGAGTCTACTATATTAGAGCGGTGCTAGTAATATGTTAATAAAGATCTAGAGAAAGAACAGTTAGTAAATGTAGGTTGCATGATTCGCCGCAGACATGCTGCTCTAACGAAGAAGTACTAGCGTCTATAAGTTGCGTCTAGATGAGTTAACGAAGGGACAAGTCGAAGTTAAAGCAGTACAAGCTAGGCCGCAAGAGCGATTGACTCTTACCGCTTGGTGCGAAGGCGATTAGGGCATGATTCTTCCTGCTAGATTAGTAGATATTGTTGAATTGAAACACACGAATGTGTAGCTCGAACTTGGACATGACGGCGAAAGTCCCTGAGCAGAGTTGTGTAGTGGCCAGGTGAGGAGGTCGAATTCAAGGCGTATCATGTCGTGGATTGGACATGCCGAAGCCTGCAAAAAGGTCATGGAGGTATCTGAACGATCCAGTACCAGAGACATGCTGAGTAGCGCATGTGGGACCATCTCCAAGTAACGAAAAGGGCAATCTGTCCCTGACTGTGTCGTATAGTAACAAGATAAACTGAAGGAGGGATTCGGAGAGTCGTAGACCAGCTTGGTGCTTCTTGGCCATGCGCATCGATGATATCTTTGCAAGTGGCAGATACTCCAACATTCACTGTCGTATGCTTGATGCCCCCACGATATGGTGGAATAGGTATGGAGATCCAGTGATTCATGCGCGACAGTAGCGTGGCGGGAGAATGACTGCATCATTTGTTGTGGTCATGGGGTAGATGGCGAGCCACGATGGATGCGAGGGTAATTGGTGTGTTGATGGAAGGTACATCCTGAAGCTGGTATCTTAGGAACAGCTTGGTACATGGGTAGGGATGTCAGATGTTGTGGTGGGAAGAACCACTGCAGGAGACAATCTGGCACTTTTCAAAGTCAGCGAGAACAAAAACATGGAGAGCAAGAGTGACTAACCAAGGATTGAAACGCGGATGGAGCCGTAAGGCAGGCAGAAGAAGACGTGGTTGAGCTCTAATGAGCGGCTCAGTCGAGTTGTACAAGCAGAGCCTAGAGCATGTCTTGTGTGCGAGCCTGAAAGAATACCTCAAAGCTGGGTATAGGCGAATCTCGAAGTTCGGATGGAGTGGAGAGAGTAGGCGACGCTTCGGCGGACCCTCATCAATGTCACGGGAAGCAGAATGAAGCTTGTAGAGACTCGGGCGACAAAGGAATGAGGCGACCGACCGTCGGAGACGAAACGTAGGAGATGGCGGGAGTTTGGCGGATCAGGAGAAGGAATGGAGCGTAAGCACGCATTGTGATGGAGGGTGGTGAGCATGGCAAACATAGATTTGCTTCTGAGAGTAGTGACGAAGCATAAGTTTCCTAAGAAACGCAGAGCAAGAGACTGCCATGATGAGGCCAAGTCCGGACCCTCGAGGGGCTGAATAAAATTGTAGCAATGGCGGCAGAAGGAAAGAGCAACGCGTGTACATGGTGGGAGGAATGAGAGACCTGCGGGTCCACGAAGTGTGTGTGTGCAGATAGTTGTCGGGTTCTCGGTCGTGAATGAACGTATGGTAAATCGTGATTCGTGAAGCCTCGTTGGGGACTGTGAAGCCTAGGTTGGAGGGAAGAGCTCCTGGCTAAGTGGAGAAGAGAAGAGCCCCTGACTGAGTGGTGAGGAGAAGAGAGGAGTTCAAAGATGGGTTGAAATTGGTGAAGAGATGAATAGCTGGAACGTTAGTGGGGTTAGTAATTGGGACGCTTGATCGAGTCCTCAAGCATTCACCGCCATGCTTCGCTGTTAGTTGTTTACGAGAACTCGCCAGACTCCTGCTCGACCATTGTTACACTCCTCACTCAGGAGGATGACGCGCCTCCTATGCGAGACTCAGAGTCGATCGAGCCCTGATGGAACTCTCGGGGGTGTCTACCTCCGTCCCGGAATTTTCTTCCTCCGCAAGAACTTTGAAGTCTATCGTCGTATCCCCCCTACGACCAAAACAAATCCCGCGGGTTTCGGCACACAGCCTGCGGAGACGGTGCTAGAGGCATGATAGTTTCTGGGGGCTCTTCGGGGCCCCAGGATTCCCCATTTATAACCCTCGAGGTTTGTTTGCACCTCTTTTACACTTCCATTATTCTTGACCAACATGACCTTCCAACTGCTTAAGTCTCACGGTGATGCCTTGTTGGTATTCCAGACCATCTTTGTCGTTGCCCCTTCTTTCATCCTATATGGCTACAACTTGTCTGGCCTCGGCGGCCTAGTCAATCTCTCCACATGGGCCTCAACATTCTCTGAGATTGACACAGTCTTCACCACTGGCGCCACCAAGACTCATGATACAACCATCCAAGGTGTTGTCGTCGCTTGCTTTACACTCGGTGCCATCGTTGGTTCCTTCAGCTGCACCTTCTTTGGCGACACCTTTGGTCGGAAGAAGCTGATGTTCAGTGGAGCACTTTTCACGCTCATCGGCACCATTCTCCAAGCCAGTTCGTTTAGTCTGGCGCAGCTTATCCTTGGACGTATCATCCTCGGCAACGGTGTCGGGCAACTGAGCGCCACCGTGCCTGTATGGCAGAGCGAATGCTCGAAGCCGGGAAGTCGAGGCAAACACGTTATCATGGACGGCGTCTTTATGACTGTCGGCTACTTCCTCGAGTCCTGGATCAACCTTGGCTTTTACTTCACCTCTGGTACAACCGAATGGCGCGCTCCGATCGCCATCTCTGCGTTCTTCTCCCTCGTGATCCTTGCTTCTGTTTTCTCATTCCCCGAGTCACCCAGATGGCTGGTCCGAATGAATCGCATCGACGAGGCTCGCTCTGCACTGAGTCGTTACAAAGGTGAAGATGAACAGTCGGATGCTGTCGCTGCAGAGCTCTCTGCGATTGAAGCGGCTTGCGAAGACTTCCAGACGCAAAAAGCAAGCCTGGGCGAGATGTTTACAATGGGTGAAGAGAAACTCGCTTATCGGTTCGGACTCTGCATGTTACTGCAGTTTTTCCAACAGATGTGCGGCTCCAATCTCGTCTCTGTGTACTCGACTATCATCTATCAAGAGAACCTCGGACTGAGCAGCATCACGGCACGAACATTGTCGGGAGGTATGCTCACCTTCAAGCTTCTATCCTGCTCCGTCGCTTTTTGGAGCATCGACAGGCTCGGTCGCCGCGCTTGCTTCATGATCAGTGGCGCTGGTATGGGATCTTGTATGGTAGCGCTCGCAGTGGCAACTTCTTTCAAAGACAACTACGGAGCATCTATCGCAGCCGCCTTCTTCTTGTTCTTATTCTGCTTCTTCACGCCCATCGGATTCTTAGGTGCCAACTTCCTGTACTGCACAGAGGTTAGTTGCTTTCTTCTCATTCCCGTTCTACTTCTTTACGCCTATTGGATTCTTAGGTGCTAACTTCTTATAAAGGTCGCACCCTTGAGACTCCGTTCGTCTATGTCTTCCATCTCCACAGCAAACCATTGGATCTGGTAAGCCTTTTGTTTCGCGCAATGATTGAACAATCACTAACAAATCGTCATAGGAACTTCGTAGTCAACATGGTGACGCCCATCGCAATTCGCACGATTGGTTGGAAATATTATCTCGTCTCCGCATGTATTGGAGCAATCATCCCTGTCGTTGTCTTCTTCTATTTCCCAGAGACAAAAGGTCGCACGCTAGAAGAGTTGGATATCATGTTCAAGCAGGTCCCCTCGATAAGGGAAATCGTTAAGGTCTCGCAGCAGCAGCGAATCATCTACGATGACTATGAAATCCCGAACGGCAAATCTGGGATCGAGATGAAGGAGGATATTGATGACAGTGAGAAGGTCTGAGGGTGATAGATAGCCTAGGTAGAAATGAGATCCAGGTTGCCACATAGGTGAAGCAAGTCACAAGTTCCGCAGCCAACGAGACTCATCCTGCATGATTGAAACTCCCCTGGATACTCTCCCCTGGATACTCAATATGTTGAAACTTGTTGTAGCTGGCATTGCTCAACATTGCGCTCGCTGAGTCTTTCCCTTATAGTCGCACAAACACAATCACAGCAGCATTTTCTGCTGCGGTGGAGGTATGAACAGCCTGTTACATGCACGTCGGAAACATTGAGATTTCTCCAAGGTCACTATCTTTCACGTGAAGATTCAGGAGCTGTAACGATGAACTCGTGACTGGTGTTGGCTATGTAAAGCTGCAATACATGCTGAGTTTTCACGCCTGAACCTTCTTGCTAACGATGTTTTGGATCTCTTCGCAGACTGCAGCAGTAACTTCCTTGGTGTTTGCCTTGCCACCAAGATCCGCAGTCACGATGCCCTTCTCGCATACTTTCTCAACTGCGTCGAGCAGATACTTCGCTGCCTCGGCCTCACCAATCCAGTCGAGCATCTCAGCGGCAGTCCAGAACGTCGCAACAGGATTGGAAATACCCATGCCTGTGATATCAAAAGCAGAACCGTGAATTGGCTCGAACATACTGGGATTCTCGCGGGTGGGATCCAAGTTTGAGGTTGGAGCAATACCAATGGAACCGGCAAGTGCGGCTGCGAGATCAGAAAGGATATCGGCGTGCTGCTCATGGTTAGCTCATGTCAAGAGAGGACACGCGAACGGTAAGAGAATAGATGGAATACTCACCAAGTTAGTGGCGACGATAGTATCCAATGACTCGGGCTTCATGACCATGCGAACAGTCATCGCGTCTACGAGCATCTTGTCGACGGTAACATCAGGGAATTCTTGTGCGACCTCATGGGCGACCTCATCCCACATGACCATGCCGTTTCTCTGAGCGTTACTCTTGGTCACGACGGTCAATAGCTTGCGTGGGCGCTTCTGAGCCGTCTCAAAGGCAAAGCGAATGATGCGCTCGACACCGTGTCTGCTGAAAATAGAAGTCTCGGTCGCGACCTCCCAAGGCTTGCCACGATGGGAACGTCCACCCTGTCCGGCGTATTCACCTTCGCTGTTCTCGCGAACGATGACCCAATCGAGATCACCAGTCGACGCATTGCGAAGAGGTGACTGGGTACCACGGAAGATGCGTGTAGGGCGTACGTTGGCGAACTGCTGGAATGGCTGGAAGATGGCGAGTCTCAATCCCCAAAGAGAGATGTGGTCAGGCACGTCGGGAGCACCGACAGCTCCGAAGAGAATAGCATCGTGTTTCTTCAATTGCTCCAAGCCACCATCGGGGATGTATTTGCCTGTCTTCTTGTAGGTTTCACTGCTCCAATCGTAGTTCACAAAGTCCAGCTTGAAAGTGCCCAGCTTTTGGCTCAACGATTTGAGTACTTCAACTCCAGCTTCAACGACTTCAGGGCCGATGCCATCTGCGGGAATTGTGGCGATGCTGTACGATGAAGTTGCCGGAAGTGCTGAGGGAGACATGGTGGCGGTTGCGTGTGGTGGAGGCGACTGTCTTGAAGGAAGCAGGAATGTCAGGAAACGATTGACTGCTACAGTGAGTTACTGGAAGCAAGAGTAGTATTTCAACCCAGGATTGCGGAACATCAGAAGTCCGGTGAGAGGGGTATCCCGGGACGGTGATCGGACTGCGATGTCCAAATTCTCGACGGACTGAAGATGTCCGTTCCACTCCACTATGCGTGTGACATGTTCAATTACTGTCATTGTATCACGCGAGGTGTGGGTGGCTGCGTTCGACGACAACTCAGATCGATTGCGTTGCGGAGTTTTCATTATCCGCAAAGAAACTTTGCGCCACTTCTCAGGCCGCCAACGGCTGCATCCGAAAACAAGTTAGGATACGGACGTTTATTCATCCACTACTAGCACCCTTGTGGATTATCAGAGATAGTATAAACAGAAGCCAAGTCAAAAGTCGATATCATTTTGACAATACAGGCAACAAATTCCCTCAGCTACTCACCGTTCACACCCTCTGACATGCCTTCGACAATCGCTCATACACCTTGCCCCACGTGTCGCATCGGTATAAATGGGTTTGGGAGAATAGGTGGGAACCAGAGAGCAAACAGCGTTCGGTCTCATCTGACAACTTGCAGGCAGAAACGTCTTTCGAGCTTCGCTACTTCGGTCCGATGTTGTCGTTGTGGCCATCAATCATACCTGCGACTCTATCAAAGATCTAATCTACCTGATCAAATTTGATTCGACCCATGGTACACTTGCCAAACTTTTCGGCTCAGACGTGCAGCTAGATCCACTGCCAAATGGAAATCTGGTCGTCAACGGCAGGGAGATCATCCTCCACTCTCAACGCGACTTGTACAAGCTTGACTGGGCTGCGTCTGGCGTCGACTACGTCGCAGAATGTACTGGTAAATTCAAGACCACCGATCTGGCATCAATCCATACAACACATGGCAAAGCGCGAAAAGTCCTAATCTCCGCCCCAAGTCCCGATGCTCCGACCTTCGTGTTCAAAGTCAATTCGCACGAGTATGACTTGCACAGAAATCTCAGCGTCTTTTCTTGTGCCAGCTGTACGACCAATTGTCTAGCTCCCATTGCAAAGGTCATCGATGACAACTTCGGCATAGCGCAAGGCTTCATGACAACTGTCCATGCATCCACACAGTCGCAACATGTTCTGGATGGTTATAGCAAGAAGAACAAAAGAGCCGGTCGCTCTGTCATGGGTAACATCATCCCAACAACGACAGGTGCTGCTCAAGCCATCAAGATTGTCTTGCCACAGCTGAAGGGAAAGCTGTCAGGTACCTCGATCAGAGTGCCGGTGTAAGTTGACTCAAATTCTTGGAAAGAGAAGTCAGAAATATACTCACACTCTACCACCAGGGCGAATGTCTCCATGGTAGACCTCACCATCAATACTGATACTGTAACTTCCTTGGATGAAATCCTCCGTGCATTGAGACACGCAAGTGAGACCTATCTTTCTGGCGTGCTTTGCGTCACGGATGATGAGGTCGTAAGCTGCGACCTGCTTGGCCATAATAGCAGTGCCATAATTGACAGTAAAGCATCGGTCGAACTCAACTCGAAGGTATGCCTCCTAAAGATATAGCAAATTGCAACAACCACGGGGCTGACGACTGTGCAAGTTTTTCAAAATTATCGCTTGGTACGACAACGAGTGGGCTTATTCGTGTAGATTGCTCGATATGCTTCATATGATGGCTGCCTCTGACGCAGCTGTCGAAGATCCATAGGATAGCTCACGGCAGGCATTGAGCGATCAGAATGGTCTTTCTAGATCTTGTAATGAATTGTTGTCCCATGTCTCAATTGTAGTTACATAGATGAGTTCGTCCTACAACCGACGAATCATCACAATCTCCATCCGATATGAATCGTCACCTGACAGCCGACCTGAATAAGTCACCAGGACACAACGTGTTTGCAGCCATTTTAACCAGGGGGGCCTACCCTCGGGGTCTGATCCATGCTCACGATGGTTCCCTAATCTGCTCGTCTGTCTTTCCCCTTCTTTTGCGCCTGACTCCAGCTGATCCCCACTCCAACGGACTTGGTATTCTCCAGTCTAAGTGTCCACGCGGATGAGCGACAGTCCCCGAGGGCCGGACAAACGATGTCCGGGTAACCCTAATCAACAGCAGCCACAAAAGATTCCAGACCAGCTGAAGGACCCACTCATCACCCCATTGTGTACCTCCACAGTTTAGATCTAGGATGCGGAGATGTCTGGGGTCGTAGGAAGCGGGGATGCAGATCATCTGGTCTTCGTGGCAAAGGTATAAAGTGTATCGAGACGAACCATTCTACTCGATGAAGATCAGACATCAATACTTTCCTCACTACATCATTCATTCTACCCCAGCTCAATATATACAAGTCATACCATGTCTGACGATAAGAAGCATGTGGATGCAGCTCACATCGAGCAGGTCGATGTGCTCAAGGAAAGTCTTGGTCAAGACCTTGACTACTCCGGTGCTGTCAGCAAGTCTGACCCTAAGGAGATTGCTCTCGTCAGGAAACTCGATTTTCGCATCATGCCCACTCTATGGGCAATGTACTTTCTCAACTACCTCGACAGAAACACGATTGCACAGGCTCGACTTGACAACCTTGAGTCGGATCTTGGGCTCGAGGGCAACCAGTATAATACTTGTATCAGCATTCTGTTTGTTGGGTATGTTTTCGATTCTTCAATCCTTGTGCAATCATTCGCTAACTAATGAACAGATACTTGCTCATGCAGATTCCATCTAACATGATCATGTCGACTGGAAAGGTTCCTCCTTCCACTTATATGGGAGTGTGTATGATGGTCTGGGCTGTCGTTTCGGCCTGTACTGCTCTTGTTCACGACTACAAAGGTCTTGTCCTTGTTCGTTTCTTCCTCGGTATCGCCGAAGCTCCGTACTATCCTGGTGCACTCTTCATGCTTTCCCTCTTTTACACTCGAAAAGAGCTTGCAACGCGTCTTGCCATTCTCTACTCCGGCAACATCATCGCTACCTCTGTTTCTGGCTTGATCGCAGTCGCCACTTTCAACACCCTCAGCGACGTCCACGGTATATCCGGTTGGCGCTGGTTGTTCATCATTGGTAGGTCTACAATCAGGCACTTGACAGTAACACAAGAGCTGACAACCGTCCAGAGGGCTCGGTGACCTTCGGTATTGCGATCATCAGTATCATCCTCCTTCCAAACCACCCGCTCAAGACCACCTGGCTCACCCCGGAAGAGCGCGAATTAGCTCACCAACGTATCGTCCGCGATACAGTCGGGATGGAAGAGAACAAAGGAGCTAGAGCCGGCTTCATGCAAGCGATTCGCGACCCTCGCCTTTACCTATTCTGCTTGATGCAGAACCTGCACTTGAGCGCTTGTGGTTTCAACAATTTCTTCCCCACTGTGATTGGAAGTCTCGGATTCAGCCGTACAATCACTTTGGTCTTGACCTGCCCTCCATACCTCGTCTCTGGTGTGGCCGGTGTCGTCGTTGGCTTGACTTCTGGCAAGTTGAATGAGCGAACCTGGCACATCACCCTCTCCATGGGCATCGCAGCGGTCGGGTTCATCATCTCTTGCATCACGCTCAACACTGGTGCCAGATATTTCTCCTGCTTCTTGTTTGCTTCTGGTGCCTATGCCGTCAACTCTGTCATCCTTGGCTGGGTATCTGCGACTCTAGGCCAGACAAGAGAGAAGAAGGCTATCTCACTGTCGATTGTGAATGTCGTTGCAAATGCTTCTTACATCTACACGCCTTATTTGTACCCCAAGACTGATGGCCCAAGATATCTTACCGCCATGTCGGCAAACACTGCGTTTGCTGTCGGGACCATTGCTTGCGCCTGGGGTTTGAGGATCTGGCTCATCCGAACCAACAAGAAGAACAGAGGCGATGGAGTAACATCTGCCCTTGCTTATGCTTACTGATGCTCGGAAAGGGGGGCCTTAGGGCGGTGATCAACGCAGAAGGGGGTGGAAGACATGTTTAGCTAGGCCTCGGGGCAGGGAGGGCTACTTGGCGCTTTTGTCTATCATCTTCACTATATGTTTCAATTTTGTTCTATTGAGTTCCTGGCAGACATATTAGGGGCAATGAGAGTGGGCCCAGCTTGACTGGTATCTTATTTCGAACTCACGTTGCACATCAACACACATAATTTCTCCCAAACCCTGCGGTCGCAACTGCACGCTTGTCTTCCATTACAGACCAAAGTAGTTGATCTAGAGTCATGATAATGACCAGTTTCATCCTCCCTGACAAGAAATGGATGGCTTTGCGAAGGTGGAGAGGCTGAAGCTATTCGCCGTATTCTAGTCGTCAATTTGTGATCATGGAAGACGCTGTTCCGTCGCGTGGGTTTGAGAAGATTTTATTGACGACTGTCGAAGGAGAGCAGCCGGTCTCCGAAACCATTCTCGAACCGGCGATCGTCTCAGAGCAGTGATTCCTGCCTGCGACAGCTTGACGGATCCGAGATGAATACCTTGACCGATGTACAAGGACAAAATCATCTGGGTCGACGTAGAAGTCCTCTCTTCACCCAAGCGATAGGAATACAAGCAGGAACCTCGAATTTTCTTGTGCTAAGTATATCTGTTATTCAGTCGCTACTGCTCTTCGAGAAGGTACAAGGCAACTAAACAAGGCCTTCGTGCACTGTTAGTCCAGACACAAATCCTGCAGCTGCGGTACGGTGTTCAGAAGGCGCAAACCAGGCGTAGGCTCTCCTTCATCAACTAAAACTCTACTTGCGGTTCGCAACCTTCTGCAGGAAGCGCCAGCAGATCAAAGTGGGTGGTTTCGGCGATGCAGGGCAATTTCTCGATGAAGTCAGCTTCGTGCATATTCCGTCCGATCGCAGGAAGTCGGTTCACAGCATGCGATAGGAAATGGTCTTGAGAGTGTCAAAAGTGCTATCGACGAGCGCCTCCATGCTTGATTGCCAAGAGAAGATTGCTGGCGCGATCCGATTTCTGTGAAGGCTGCGCGTATATGGTGTCGTTTGTTCAAAGGCCGAGACTGCGAGACAGAGGCGCGATCTCTGATTGTTCGAGGCTAGGCTTCTTCAGCTGATGCTACTGCAATAATGGACCCTTGCTAAGGATGGGTCGGGCGGACTTGGCTCCGTTGATCCTATTCTCAGTGGGTAGTATCGTACCACCGACCAATCAATCTCATCTGACATTGATGGGAAGTCCCTTTGTAGACGACTAGCGAGAATAACAAATACTCTGGTCATCTTCATCTGTCTCAGTGTCTACAACTCTCTCTCGTTTGTAAGTTCCGCTGTCAGACGTTGAGCCCGGGAGACTCAACGATACACTCTTCGCCATCCCCCTCGCGACCGACACATGTGATCAGAGGAACCATCGCTTTCGACAGAGCAAGGTCACGGCATAGTCGAGCAGGCGGTCAGCCATGAGTACGGTTGGCACAAGGATACGTCGTTCCTCATTTGCGTCATCCACGACAGATGAAGCGGTCGCCGACGACTCTAGTCACGATGCGATGGCTCCAATCATCACCGAAACTGGATTCATCATTCCTGCTTCTGCCCGACCCATCATAGACGCCCTTGCTAGAAAGTCTGGGTCGTTCAAGCTGCATCAGCGAACAGTCATAACTATCGATACGATCACCAAGAGCGATTTGGAAAGCTCACCAGAAGACCCGGAACCCGATATTGAGACAGTTGTGACCTATGCGCCGGTCGACCTCTGCTCAACTCAGCGCTTGTCTTCGTCTCCATACGATTCTATGCCATTCTCCAGTGGAATCAAAGCCAATCACTGCGCAAAACACGTACAGGATGTGCAATTGGCCAATTTAAGCACAGCTCCATGGATGGTTCAAACAGCCTGGATGGCCGAATATGAGATTCCTGAAAGCCCTTCCCGATGGGCGAGTGCTTCATTCATCGGCATTCGCCATAGAGCGCGGCTGATGATTGCAAACGAAGCACCACTAGAATCAATAATCGGACCTACCTCACTGCACAGGCTCCTTGATGACCGCGTTAGAGATCCAGACCTGCAATGGAATGTATCCGACTGGGCGCAAGATTTCATGAGCAATTTTCCACACATGGTATGCATACAAACTATTGCAACCTTTGCTTACGCTTTAATGACATAAAATCCTGGCAGAATATCTCAGATAAAGTCGCATGTTGGGCAATTCTATGGAAGGTCCTTCGATGGCAGACCTTCCAATCAAGAGCGACTTTCGAACAAGTACCCGGATGGTGTCGGCCCAGTCCTTCGGAAATGTTTTGTCCGCACATGCCTATCATCATTTGTCTTGCATGGCCCAAACTGCGTCGTTTCTTCGTCGAACAAGCCAGTAATGCAGACTGGGTGCAAGCTGTTATGGGCAGTATTTCGGTGTCGTGGCCGTATGGCGAAGAGACGGTCTTCAAGACCGAGGCGAATGGCGCCCTGGCGATGAGCGACGCTTTTGAGGCTTGGATCAATGATGGCAGTAACTGGTCATTGAGCGCTGCCTCCGCTAGAGCCATGATTGGTATTGAAGGTAGAGCGCGTGTAAGATGAATGAAGCATTGATGGTGATGTTTCGAGAGAAAACTGTAAACTCCCATCATAAGCTTTTGTGCAATTCAGATTTATGAATTTCGAAAGTTGTGCTCCAATGCGGGTGACATCCTTTGGGATCAACGTGGGGAGATCTGCCATGCATAAGATAGAGTTGCCGACCACAGATCCAGGGTCTTTTCTCCGTTCGTAGAACCACGGGCAAGCAGGAATTGAATGAAGATCTCGTTGGATCGCATTGCCGTGCCGTCGGCTCCGGATTTTGGGATTGACCTGTAGCCATACCCAAAAGATAAACTAGAACAAAAAGAGAGGGGAAACAAGATTGGTTCGAACAAAAGCTGCAATTGCGTTTTGGTTGTATGGAAAGATATACACTACTTTTCCATCTCGTCTCACCTCACTTCCATTCATCTCATCATCATGCTTTGTTGAGAAAGCAATCCCTTCCACCAACTAAATCGCTGCAAACAATGCCAGCCGTTAGATCATAAAAGTCATATCACGCTTACTGAGAAGCGAAACCAAGCTGAGGAGTCGAGTTCTCCATGGAGAAGACAACGAACTGAGCCTTGAGGAAGATGTCACCGAAAATGGAGAAGCCGATGCCAGAGTTGGATTGGATACCACCGTAGCACTGAGTGGAGGTGACCTGAGCATAGTTGATGTAGCTGCCGGGAACGACGAACTTCTTGCCACCAATGACGGCGGAGAAGCTGGGGAGAGTGGCAGAGCAGGAGAAGATGTAACCACCCTGAGTGTCGTCGTACTTGGCACCAGAGACCTTGGCGTAGTAGGCGTTGACAATGGCGTCGGGGAGAAGCATGAGGGTGGTGCCGGTGTCAGCAATGGCGGAGTAAGAGCTAGAAACAGTGGCACCGCTGCCGATGGAGTAGCCGGTGGTAGTGAATTGCCAGAAACCGTTGGCAGTGTTTACGGGGACGTAGGTAATGGCACCAGTGTACTTGGAGGTGTCAATGTAACCGAAGTCGTAAGAACCGGGGCCACCCTTCTTCAGGTCGACGGTGAAGAGCTTGCGAGCAAGAGTGCTCTTGACCGAGTCGAAGAAGGTGGTCTGCTGGTCAGGGCTGACGGTGTTGATGGACGAGAAGGCAAGTCCAAGAAGACCATCGTTGTCAGTGTCCTGCTGGAACTGGGCGGAGATGGAGGTGGCAGCCTCAACAGCCTGGGAAGTGGCAGTGACACCACCGACAACGACCTTGTCGGCGTAGACCTGGCCAGAAGCACCAGAACCATCACCGTAGCTGATTCTCCAAGACTCGCCAGTGAGCTTGCGGCCGGTGGCGGTGTTATAGACGGCGTGGCCCGTTCTCTGGGAAGAAGCCTGGAGAGTGGAGAAGACCCAGAGATCAGAAGAACCAGTGTCGAAGTCGAGGTTCAAGGTGGTGCCACCGACAGAGACGGGGCAGAGGTACTCAGAGTCACCGTTGTAAGAGTTGGCAGTGACGGAACCACTCTGCTGAGCAGCGGCGGCAGCAGCCTGAACGACAGTGGGGGGAGTACCGTTGTACTTGTGGATGGCCTTGGAAAGAGCGAGAGGAGGAGCTGCGACCTTGGTGTTGCCGGTAGAGACCTGAGGGACAGAGAACTTGATGTTGGCTCTGGGCTCAATGGGCGAGGCAACAGCCACAGCCGCAACAGCAGCGAGGGCAGCGAGAGTTTGCTGCATGATGGAAGATGGAAGAGATGAGAAGAGGAAGTGAGTGAGTGATGATGATGATTGTTCTTGTCGAGGAGAAGGACCTCGTTATATATCGTGGCCATCTCAAGCATCTCATGGTGTTGCTCGGCTCAAGTGCGAGCAGTGGTCGCCTCCTGAGTCCCGCTCGGTCTTGTGAAGATGGTTGCATACCTTGAACGGCCAATGGTGTTGTAGAAAGACGCTTTCCGAGGTTACGGACGAAAGAATAGACGGAAGATGTATGCAGTATTCAACCGCAGCTGCCTTTCCCGTCCTAATCAACGGATTAGCTTCAACGCACAATATTCAAGAACAGGGCAAATAGTAGAATGATAGGCAGATCGACAGACCAAGACTCGGTTGTTCAGTGCGTAGTCGCTTAAACTGCATGTGGCCGGTGTGCTAAGAGCATTGAAGCTATATGCTTGTGCTTGCTAAGGTCATGTAAGCTCAGACTAACAACCGTGGCATGCAGGTCCGTGAGCGTGGTTGCTCGTATGGATTGTGGGGATCTGTAGATCTATCAGTAGATACCAGGCCGAATTCGGAAGCTGGCAATGTTTCAGCGCGTGCACCCTTTTGAGCGCCTCATGTTTTCTGGCCTCGGTATCTTTGTCGGAGTGCTTTCAACTAGCATCTTGTGAAAGTCCGAAGGCTGATAGGTCACCCCCTGATCAAGCGAGGTTGAGCGCAGTGTCGACACTATCCAATCAAAGAAGCGAAAACACGAGCTGGCAATCGCCGCCATATGCAAGAGATGTCTTGTGTAAAGAGTGCGGCCCGCCATGTTGTGACTATCGACAATTGCGCCATCCCCGCACCTTCTCGAATCATGGAAGAAGGGGCGACGTGCGACGGAGGATGGATGAGTGGCGGTCGAGTGCCGGAGCGCGACTCCCAATCTTGACGAGTGCGGTGCAGCAACGGCAGGACCCCTCGGAAGCGTTGGCTCGCCACACTCCGAACGCGCTGTCGACGGTTGCCCTGCAAAGTTCAGCGTTTATGATCACCTCTTTATTCAGGTATCGACAATAAACTCTCACGCCATGATCATGACAGATGGCACCTCAGGGCATGTCGGAGAGTTTCTCTAGAGCGGTGATCTCTTGTGCAAGCAGCTGTGATAACCGAGATGAGGCCGTGTAAATGAAAAAGCTTATCACATTGCGGGCCAGACCGTGATTCCGCCATGACCTTGCGCACGCAAGGAACGCATGACTATCAAACAGTCCAGTTCATGCAAGCCTGTTCATATCGAGGTGAAAGTCAAAGGCCAATCGTCTGAGCATCATGTGCTTCCCAGAATGGCAGGAGCTCGACACGCTCGATATCACGCACGGTTGGGCATACAAGTCCAACGCCTCGTGTGCGAGGTTACTGAGAGTAGTTGAGCACGACATGGATGGCGCGTGGGGGTTTCCGATGAACAATAGTAGCAGATAGCATTCTACGCGACTTGTGGGACGAGGGTGCGGATAAAGAGAAGTAATCATTAGGTAATTTTGCTCTCGTTAGTTTCGTGCAGAGTCAAGACAATCAAGCAGTGAAGGACTGAGCCTTGATGATGACAACATCCTTGAGAGGCTTGTCGCCGTTGTTGGTCTGAACGCTTCCAATCTTCTGAACGACATCCATACCATCGACAACCTGGCCAAAGACGGTGTGCTTGTTGTTGAGATGGGGAGTGGGAGCGAGGCAGATGAAGAACTGACTGCCGTTGGTGGCAGGGCCGCTGTTGGCCATGGACAGGACACCGGCACCCGTGTGCTTGAGCTCGGGGTGGAACTCGTCCTCGAACTTGCCGCCCCAGAGAGATTTACCACCAGTGCCGTTGCCGAACTCATAGTCGCCGCCTTGCAGCATGAATCCGGGAATGATACGGTGGAAGATGACGTTGTTGTACTTGCCAGCATCGGCGAGGCCTGCGAAGTTCTCACATGTCTGTATTGAGTCGTGCGTCAGAGTCTGTCGCATGGTTGCAGCTGACGCGGAAAACTCACCTTGGGGGCCTTGTCGCTGTAGAGGGCGATGGTGATGTTGCCGTAGTTGGTCTCGAGCAGAACACCGGCGGGAGGGCCCTTGGAGGAGGGTGCGCCGGTGGTGGAAGCTGCGGCAGGAGTGCTGTGCTGAGGTGGAGGGGCCGAAGAGGTTGTCGTGGCTGCCGTGTTTCGCTCGGCCGTCGTGTGCGAAGGGCTGGTCGACGACGACGACGTGTCGGACTTGTCGTGCTTGAAGATCTTCTTGAGCTTGTCCATTGTGCTGGGTCGGTCTTCTGGGCGGTATGATTTGGGAGGAGTGTTGGCTGCGTGGAGCATGAGTGATGGTTTGAAGATGGTGAGAGGAAAGCGCTGGGAAGCACAGGAGCTTGCTACGTCATTGTGGCAGTGAACTCAATCCGCTGCATGACGATTGTCATGGCCGGTTCCTTGAATTTGCGAACCGCTCTCACAACGACTTGCAGTACGTCTCGATAATGGCCTGATGCTTCCTCTTCATGATTAGAAGACTCGGAACTCGAAGGAAACAAAGATCCTTCTTTGCTCCAGCTTCTTTCAGGGTTGCGTTCGCCGCACTGACAAGGGCCCGGTCGATCTCCCGTGTGAGCTTGGCCAAGTTCCTCTCCGCTCCGCTCCTCCCCGCCCGCTCCACTCCGCTTGGCAGGAAATCCACGTTGCAGTTCCCGTGACCCTGTTCATTTCGCTATTAACTTTTTCCTCTGCCATCCAAAATCCTGAGTCGTATATAGAAGCACGAAGTACTGCAGCAGATGTAGTGTTGATTCCTTTCTACTTCCTTAGACCTGTTTGACGCAGAACAGCACGATTTCGTGGAAAATGTTCCGTGTCGGCCAAAATCTGCGTTTGCAATTTGTCTCGAATTGCATTTCACATCAAATGCACTTCTAAGCATCGAACAAAGCACAATCGCTTAAGTTTAGGCCGCCTCCATAAGTCTGAGCAGGGAAATCCTGCTCCTGTATCCATACAAAATCCATTCAAGACCAAGTGCATGTTGAAGACTGACCCAAAAGCGCACTCGTGAAAAAACCATCCGAAGCCCCGGTGCCAAATTCCGTTCGAACTTAGCTAACTCCGCAATCTGCGAAAATTCCATCGTCATCTACGCGCTAACTTGCCGATTTCCGCGTTGCCGCATCAGATTCGCACCATTTTCGCGGGGTCGCAGCTCCCTCACCTTCAGATTCTGGTGAAAACTGTACCCGGCTACCGGTCTCAGGATGTGACGGCAACTGTCCTTGGGAAGGGCGCGGAGTCGATTATTCAGCTCCATCATGCCTTTTCTCCTTGCCTTCTCCTCCATCTCCCTCCTCACCGTGTTTTGGCCACAACTTACCACATCACAACAACATGGAACGGCTTGAACGTCTTCTTTCCCGACCGACGGCAAAGCCATACAAGTCAAGAGACATCGAGGCCTCCGAAGAACCATGGCTCAATGAAGACGGCCTGCTTGATTTTTCTCCTGACGATATCGAAAACCCGAAGAACTGGTCCAAGGCTCGCAGATGGTACATCACCGTGGCATCCGTCATTCTCGTCGTCAACGCAACATTCGCCTCATCAAGTCCTTCTGGAACGCTTGAAGGAATCTCGCGAGATCTCCATGTCTCTACTGAGGCTGCCGGACTGGTAGTCACTCTCTTCCTTCTTGGATACTGCGCTGGTCCGCTCGTCTTTGCCCCACTGTCCGAGTTTTACGGTCGCAGATGGATCTTCTACATCACCTTCACTCTCTACCTGGCATTCAACTTTTTGTGTGCTTTCACACCCAACTTTGGCGGTCTTTTGGTCGGTCGCTTCTTGACTGGTACCTTTGCCAGTTCGTCGCTTTCCAATGCGCCCGGTGTCTTGGCCGATATTTGGGGTCCGATCGAGCGCGGAAATGCCATGGCTGCCTTTTCTATGATGACGTTTGTCGGTCCAGCTCTCGGACCTGTCATTTCTGGTTTCTTGGAATTGAAGGAGAACTGGCGCTGGTGTTTCTATGTTCTCCTCTGGCTGGGTGGTGCCACCGAGATCTTAATGTTCACCATTCCCGAGACACTCCCATCGATTGTTCTCCAGAACAAGGCACGGAGAATCAGAGCCTTGAAGATTCCTGGATATGAAAACATCAAGGCGCCTGTTGAGGTCACTGACAGGACACTCGCTTCAATGTTTGCTGTTTCCTTAACTCGCCCTTGGAAGATCTTGGTCGATCCCATCTCTTTCGCAGTCGCCGTCTACCTTGCCGTCGTCTACGCGCTGCTGTACATGCTTTTCACCATTTACCCCATTGTCTTCCAACAAAAGCGAGGCTGGAACTCGGGAGTTGGGGAGCTTCCGCTTATCGGCACTGCAGTCGGTGCCGTTATTGGCGGCTGCATCATCTTCGCCAACTCCGCTCGCGACAGGAAGAAGCTGCTCGCTGGTCACAAGGCAGTTCCTGAAGATCGTCTTCCAGTCGCAATGATTGGCGGTGTCATGTTCCCAATCACCATGTTCTGGTTCGCCTGGACTGGAAACTTCAATAGCGTACACTGGATCGTGCCCACCATCGCCGGCGTCTTCCTTTCCACCTCCATCTTGCTGATCTTTGTCGCCTACCTCAACTACCTCACGGACACATATCTCATGTACGCAGCAAGTGCATTGGCAGCCAACACCGTCGCACGTTCAGCCGCTGGTGCTGCCGCTCCACTGTTTACTCAATACATGTTCGACGCTCTCGGTGTTGGTGGTGGTGGTTCGCTCATTGCTGGAATTGCTTGCTTGCTCGCACCCATTCCGTTCATCTTCTACAAGTATGGAGGTCCCATACGCGAGAAGTCAAAGTTCGCGCCGACATCGACCAAGACTACAGAGAAACCGAAGGAGCAGATTCCAGCAGAAAACGAAAATCACAGCAACAGCGACACAGATGTCTCTCGCGCTCCGTCGCACACCATGGAAGAAATCAAGCCCGAGAACAGCGAGACGCCATGAGTGCGTGCGTAATGTATATACCCCAGAATTCATCCTCATCTTTTTACTTCACCAATTGATTATCCCGCACAACGGCCGTGATCATCGCTCAGGATTTCTTGCAAAGAGATGTTGCCAACAGAACACGTTCATCAGCACTGACCTCTAATTACTCAACCATAGTGGACATACACTCCGGTTCCAGAGCAACCACTGCGTCGGGGTTCGTTTGTGGATTCTTGCCTATTGCGACACACGCGAGTCTGGGGATGGCCAAAGCTTGACCTTCGAGGGTCCACTCCTCATGAAGTTGCAATATAGCAGCGCTTGTTACTTGACACTAAAGAGTGAGAAGCCAACTCGTTGAGGATCCTTCGCGATTCTGACCTCTGAGTCCGTGTCAGGTCGGTTATTTTCGACAATATACATAAGCGGCTGATTTCAACATGTTCTTTGTACCTGACTTCACCCACTGTCTATTACCAGTCATCAAAGCTCAAATTTGACACACATCATGGACACCATCATTCCATCCGCTGATACAGCCTTTGGCCGTTCAGATGGTATATTGAAGTCGATGAGCACCGTGGTGACCGAAATCATCGACAGTATCGACATCGATAGCCCGCCAGCACACGCCTTGGCCCTTTCCAACATGGAGCAAGCAAATCCTCGTGGTTACACACGGCCTATGTTCTTCTTCGAGACTCCTCACGGTGTTGATCAGATGAGAGTTGTTCAGATCTTCCGCAAAGCCCTTGAGCCAACCCTACAAGCCATTCCTTCCCTTGCTTGCGAGATTGTGCCGGTCGATGATGGAAAGTCACCCACTGGAAGAGTCGCTCTCAAACACGGAGGATTTGGCTCCTTGATTGTCAACGACCTCCGAGGAAAACACTTGTCCTATGAGGAACTGCGCAAGCAAAAGTTCCCTCAATCTCGACTCGAATCTGGCGTACTTTGCGCTCGTGGTGTCTTCCCCATGCCTGGCGAAAGGCAGCCAACGTTCATTCCCCAGCTCAACATCATCAACGGAGGCTTCATCCTAGCCTTCTGCACTCATCACACAACTTATGACGCGCAAGCTATCAACGAGATTCTTCGAGTTTGGGCCCAAAATTGCCGACATATCCAAGATACGGCCGTCACAAGATGTAGCAGCCTTCCTGCCGAACAGTTCGAGAGATCTGCTCACATCAACAGTGGTGAGCCAACAGCAGCAATGGGCCGTCCCGAGCATCATCCTGAGTTCATTGTCGCACCATTTCAACTATCGTGGCCCGAAACGGCTTTTAGAGATACACACAGACAACGCGTTTACCGTCTTTCTCCCAAAGCGCTCGCCGAACTCAAGAATGACTGCACTGAGCCTGGAGATTCTTGGATCTCAACCAACGACGCAGCCACTGCATTGATCTGGCGCTCTGTCATTCGCGCTCAAGCCGACTTTGATCAACTTCCTGAGGATGCAATGTCTCATCATATCGTTGTTGTCGACCTTCGTCTTCGCTCTGATCCTCCTCTGTCGAAGCAATATCCTGGATGTCCCATGAATTACGCCCGCCCAGGTATGAATATTCGGGATCTCTGCAGCTCAACCAGCCTCGCTCCTCTGGCACGTGCAATCAGGAACAAAGTCGACAAGCGCACACCCGAATACACGAAATCTCTTATCACACTTCTCAACAACATCCCTGGCTATGGCCAAGTTGCTTGGACATCGTTCCCCTCCCTCCTCACAACTGATTGTATGACAAGCACGTGGTACAAGCTTGACCTGTTGGACCTGAATTGGGGTCCTGCTATTGGCCAGATCGAGCGTGTGAGGTATCCAACCGGTGGTCTCTTCAATGGCTTGAGCATGATCTATCCGCAGATCACTAGAGGCAAACAAGAAGATCTAGGTATGGAGATTGCAATTGGCATGGAAAAGCAGCATTTCGAGAAGTTGGACAATGATCCGATTTGGTGCAAGTATGCAGAGACGACTGATCCTGGGTATGATTGTATGTAAACACAGCATGGCACTTGTCATCGAAGTCCTCATGGACGAGCGCCCTCATATTCTGTTCCCCTGGTTCGCTCAAAATGATCATTTCGAATTGTCAATGGTGCCTTGGTCAAGCTTACGACGACACACGAACGAAATGTGCGGTGACCCAATCCGGTCTTTCCCGAGCTTCTTCCGCAACCCGCATTTCCACAAACACAACAACTTACTTCCTTTCCTTCCTTATCAATACCGAAAAACACCTCCAACTCAACTTTTCCAGATCTCTCAGCCTTGCAACCTTGCGACAAAGATACTCACAGACCATGTCAGCGCCAGTTCCGCAAACCACAAACTTCGCCGTCAAAACAAAACGCTTGATCTTGCTACCAACTCCTCTAGCCATAGACAATGAAGCGTATAGATCTCTCTATGCCTCTCTGCACCGCATGCCAGAATTCACAACCATGGCTTTCGGCGAATCCTGGGGAACCAAAGATTGGACCACCTCTTCCGTACGAGAAATCATCGTCCGCGAAGTCGCCAGATCTTGGAAGGTCAGAGGGATGGGCGATTTCGCCATCGGTCTACGCTCCGAACACCAGAACCTCGAAAATGATGATGATGTCAGAGAACATGGATTCAAGATTGTAGAGGCGGAGGTGCAGAGGCTGGAGGACGTGCGATGGATAGGCTATGTGGGGATCAGGGATGCGACTACCACATCTATGCTTAATGAGCTCACTGCTGTTCCTTCGATTCGTGGATGGCAAGAGATGGTTGAGCTACGGTATGGATTTCACCCGGATGCTTGGGGTAAAGGGTTTGGAACTGAAGCGGCAAAGGCGGTTATGGGCTGGGGACAGCAAGAAAAGGGAGTACAGAGGTTTATTGCTGAGACTGAGAGAGAAAACAAGGGTAGTGGAGGCGTGCTGGGCAAGTTAGGGTTCACGGAGATCGATGAGAGGACAGAGATTGTCTGGGGCATGGAGGGTACGAAGGAGTGGGAGAGAGGAATCTGAACGAATGGGAAGAAGAATTGTCCCGTCAAAAAAGTCTAGTTGTCCAACTTCCGTAATGTCCTGTCCCAGACGCAAGAGAGAGCTGCAAATGCTCGATTGCTTCGAAAGTGAAGGCGGGAAGGCAAGAACGCATGAGTGGTAGTCAAAGAACGAGACGGAAAAGCGAAAGAGCTTGATTGCCAAGCGAGGATACAGGTCTGTGCTTCTTGCGACTGACCCAGGCAAAATCAAATCTCACCAACATCACCGTCTTTTGTCGATTCTTTCCACTCCCTGATAAGAGCGAGCAACATATTCATTGCGAGCTCTGCTTTTCCGAGCCATGCGACGTCCTCTGCAACGAGCCCAAATGCTCGCCTGTCACCCACCGGAGGTCCCGGACCTCCAACATGAACATTGCGGGGTACCCGTCTCTCGCCTCCCTTGAAACTTGCCGGGACTCGACTTTCAAGTTGCGTTTCTATGTCGAAAAGGCACATGATATATCAGAACGGCGGACGGCCCACCGGAGGAATAAGATGCTCGCCTTATTGACACCGGAGGCCATGGGCATGTCATTGTCATCATACTCCTATTAATGCACCATCAAGTTGACACCTGCTTTCCTTTCTGCGTACCTTATCCTTTGAAGTTGTATATCATCTTTGTATCTCAGATATGGCTTACCCTCAGACCTCGTTCATTCATACCTCCCTCACGCCAGACACTTTGCTTGGGCAGCGTCGGCAAGCTGTTTCAGTAAACACTTTACAGTACCAGCTCGATGTACTCAAAAAGACTGGCCGCTACGACGCTTTCAAGTTGAAATGGCACCCAGTCTACGACCGCGCCCCAGAGGTCTGGCCAATTCCTGACCACCTTTTCTGGGACTCCGACGTTGCCAAGTGGATCGAAGGTGCTTGCTATTTCTTACAGCAGCAGTCGATGCCAGCTATTGCAAAGGCAGTCGACGAGTTGGTCGACATGATTCGATCGGCCCAGCAGCCTGATGGCTACCTTAATATTCACTATACTGTCGTTGATCCTGGGAATCGCTTTACGAATCTGAAGGACATGCATGAGCTATACAACTGTGGACATTTGATTGAGGCTGCTCTAGCACACCAAGCGCTTTGCCGAAACGATCAATTACTGAGTCCTATCTGTTCATATGTGGACCTCTTGTGCAAGATCTTTGGACCTGGACCGGATCAGACGCATGGCTACCCTGGTCACCCTGAGATTGAGCTTGCTCTTCTCCGACTCTACGACCGTACCAAGACTGAGCGTTATTTGTCGCTAGCAAAATACTTCATCACAGAACGAGGCAATGCGACTGGTTGTGACGGAAGACACTACTTCGATGTTGAGGCGGAGAAGCGCGGAGCAGATCCCAATATGAAGCCTGCCTTTTACCCTGAGCCTCGTTCTCTATGGTATCATCAAGCGCACAAGCCCATTGCTGAACAGACTACTATCGAAGGTCATTCTGTTCGTGCCATGTACCTTTTGACAAGCGTTGCGGATCTGTTACGTCTTGAGCAAAGCCACCATGATTTGGAAGCCGCAACGTACAGACTCTGGAACAACATGGTCAACCAGAAGATGTATTCAACAGGAGGTATAGGGGCAATGAAACAGTGGGAAGGCTTTGGATTGGATTACTTTCTTCCGCAAGGAACATCTGAAGGAGGTTGCTACTCCGAAACCTGCGCAGCAATCGGTGTTATGATGCTGGCCCAGAGAATGCTGCAAGTATGTGTCAATTCGAGACTAGAACGACGTGTAGCTCGACTGACTATCGTCATAGATTGATCTGGACCGGAAATTCACCGACATCATGGAACTTTGCTTGTACAATGCCGTCCTAACTGCAATGTCTACGGATGGCAAGAAATTTACATACATCAATCAGTTGGCGTCAAGCGACAAAGACCTTTCTCAGCGAGATGATTGGTTCACTGTAGCATGCTGTCCGGTAAAAATTTCCCAGAGCCAACATTTTAGCATCAAACTAACCATGCTTGTGGAAACAGCCAAACATGTTGCGCTTGCTAGGAACTATTGGCGGATACATCTGGACTTACAACGCCATGGCGGAATACAGATCTGCGCATATAGACGTACATCTTTATGTAGGCGCTAAGCTCACATTCGACTGTGGCAGCGACATTGTGGAACTCCAGCAGGAGACCAATTGGCCTTCTTCGGGAGACGTCAAGTTCAGCTTGCGCTCCAAGTCAGCAAAAGTCGACATTCGATTGAGAATTCCTGGTTGGGCAGAGTCTTGGAAGGTACGAAGACTGCTCTTGTGATTCCCATGAATACCATGCTGACAAAGCCAGATCACACCCGAATGTGCTGATGCTGAAATGGAAAAGGGCTATTTGAGGATTCGCTCGAACTGGCTCGAAAAGAACCCGGACTTCACGCTTTCAATACCACTCAAGCCTCGTTTGCTGCTGTCACATCCCTTGACTAATCAGAACACCCTGACAATTGCTAGAGGACCTGTGGTATACTGTGTTGAGGATGTTGACAACGCTTGGGTCGACGATCATTTCGAGGTGAGTGCTCTTGATTTCAGTCGTACCGTTTGATCATTGACACTATTACAGAGCGTTCTATTGAGCGCAGAATGCAAGATCACGGAGGAAGAGGTGCATGACCCAAAATCAGGGATTTCGTACGTCGCTCTCAACGTCACCAAAGGAGCTTCTATCTTGGACACTGAAGCTTTCGAGGAGACACCGTTTTTGACCAACGACAAGTTGAGCAAAGGGAAACCACTACAAGAGCTGAAATTCGTTCCATACTACTCCAGAGCCAATCGTGGTGGCAAAGGACATATGCGTGTAGGATTGAAGAAGACTGATTGATGTGTAGCGGTTTGCGCACAGCATCTTCGTGTCTCCCTCTTTGCTGGCTGTAAAGGTCGCCACATGTAGCCATTATGCCAATTCACTTTTGGTTTTCATATTCTAGTTCGTCTTATTCTTACTATGACAACAAACCCATCGTTTGATGGAGGGGACGATTTGCAAGAGTGGCCTGCGTGCTGAGGCGTCGAGTCGCTCTTAACATCGCTTTACCTCGGTAATCCTGAACGTTAAAGTTACTCCTCCGGAGGGGTAACAACGCACAACGCCCAACACGTCTAGACTCTAGACGCTTGATACTTCGGCGCACTCGTATTACGGAAAATGTCGAATCACACGCGTGTATCAATTCTTTGCACCTCTTCCCCGTAGAGGACCTTTGTCCTGCATATGTTCCTTACGCTCCGGACCCCAGCATCGACCCTTCGGAAGCCACGTCTCATCCATGATCGATGGCTGATAGCGCCGGCAGAGAGAAGCCGCTGTCATGCCAGGTCTGCAACAAGAGCTTTGGGCGTTCTGAGCATCTCAAGCGCCACGTTCTGACGCACACGCGTTCTCGCGAGTACCAATGTCGGATTTGCCGCAAATCCTTCTTTCGGAAGTAAGTTGTGATATCGCTGGAGTTGAGGAAACTCGAGTGTCGTGGGGGCTTTGCTGTGACACACAGAGCATTCTCACAGCTTTGTCAATACAGAATGAATGCACGCACTCAGCTTCGCGCGACTGACAAATTCCAGAGATGCCCTTTCTCGTCATGAAAACACACATCTGACGTCAGGACCAAATCTACTGCAACGAGGAGGCAGAGCTTGTATCGCCTGTGCATCATCCAAAACTCGATGTTCTGGTCAAGTACCTTGTAACAGGTGTCAAAAGCGTTCGTTGCAATGCAATTACCCCGAAGCATCAATCGATCAACAAGGATCACCTGAAGGCCAGCTCAGTGCTCCCTATATAATCCATAGTACGGCCGACTCGAATCTCTTCATCAATGTCCCTCCCCAGAATATTCCAGACAGCGCGATGGTTCAGACGTCGCATGGAACGCCCGATCTTCCACGGGTAACAGCCTCGACAGTGAACTACCAAAACATCACGCAGGATCAGACGAATCACGCGGACCAGTATCAGCAGGGTGTCGATGTAACTTTCAACTCCTCGCTCATGCCCAATATCTATTCCACGATCAACTGGCTGGGCTACGAGGAGGGCAATAACTTTGAAGGGGGACCGGAACAAGATTGGCAGTATCCGGACCAATTGTTCAATTTCTACATGCCTGCCAGCGATACACACAGCATCTCACAAGTATCTCAATCGCCAGCAAACTACAGAGAAGTAGAAACCTCAGCCGGGAGTGATTGTGTGCAGCGCAATGACAATGTATCTACTCCTTGGGACATTGGCACGATACAGACGTCCATAACGGGTGGATCCACTCCGACACCTGGCGAGTTTTATGTGGACGGTGGGACTGCTAGGCTTCCAAGGATGAGGAAGCGAAGGGCCATGTCCACGTATGCGCTCCTCGATAGCCGGAGAAGAGTGTTCTCCATGGCCTTGCCGTCGGATTTGACAGTTCCGACATTAAGCTGGGAGTGGTTTGACGCAAAAGCTTACGCCACTCTGGAGTCACAGTACTTGAACATCTGTGCTTCGAGTACATCGCTTTTTGCGCCCTTCGAATCAGTCAATCTTCCTGGAAAGGCTCCCTTCGACTACCTGTGTACGCTGTACGTGGAACATTGCAATACCGTTGTTCCGTTTCTCCACATCCCGACGCTGAAACTCCGTCAACAACACTGGCTACTGAGTTTGTCCATGGCGGCAATTGGTAGTCACTATCTCAAGGGACAGGAGTCCAATACCTTTGTACTCTCGATGCATGAATTCGTTCGCCGGCTTCTCGTTCTTGCTGGAGAAAGACCCGAGCAGATGTCCCTTGACTTCGTCACACGCTATCGAGTCACTTTGCTGCATGCAATCGGTAGCACATACTGCGGCGACGAGTCTCTGAGATCCCAAGGGCTTGACATTCGATCAAAACTTGAAAGCTACTTTATGGACTATCCAGTACAATCGGAGCCTGCGAGATTGGTTCTGACAGAAGGCATAGAAAGTAATTGGCATCGTTGGAGTGAGAGGGAGTCTGGAATCCGATTGAAACATTGTACTTGGCTCCTTGACTGCATCTGGTCCTTCCAATTCCAGACGCGGACGACTTTGTCTTTTAGCGATGCTGCCATCACGCTTCCTTCCAATGACGAGACATGGAATGCATCAAGCGCTACTGAATGGTCTCAGCTCATGCAAAAGAAAGAAGATGGGACAGATCTACTTACAGCCCTTGATACATTGTACATGTCGAAAACAGTACCCGCAAGTTATGGCGAGTTCTCTCGTGTGCTCCTGATATATGGCCTTCATCGTCGATTATGGGAAGTTGAAAGCTACTACAGTCAGGTTTTATCGCATTGGAGACCTGGCAATCAACAGGGTCCTGGAGCTGGATGTCTCCCAAGTCGTCCTATATGGCCTCCATCGCTGGTGGTATTCAAGCAATGGCAGAATCTTACTTGTGACAGCTTGGATGTATTACATTGGACGGCAAACGCGACCATCGGTGAAGCAAGTGGATTTGAACACACGACAGTCTTACATCTACACCTTGCAAGGGTAACGTTACTTACCCCGATCCGTGAGATTGTCAATCTTGCAAGATACCTGGCGGGTGAGAAAGGTTCCAAGACAGAATCTGAAATTACTGCGGACCGACAAGCTGTGCAGAGATGGGCATTCCAACATCAATATAAAGCCCGTCTAGCATCCATCCACGCTGGAGTAGTCTTCTGGCATGTGAGGAGATTCTCAGCAAACGCCTTCTACGAACCAACAGCGGTAGCACATGCAGCATTGGTACTTTGGGCTTTCAGTGCGTTCTCGTCAAAGACCGCGGCACCGGTCGATTCTTCGAGCAGTCGCGACAGCTGCTCTACCTCCAGAGGTGCAACTGCTTTAGCAGAAAATGACAGCTCCGACAGCGAAAGTTCATCCGATACTATCATCTTGCTCGATCGTCCTGCAGACGACGAGATTGTGCAGGAGTTCGTGATGAATGGTCCTCGTATGAGAGCGAACATGACAGGAGTTGGCGATTTGTACGGCGAGAAAGGTCCTGAACGCGTTCTGAGGGAGGGTTCAAAGATATTGAAGACGCTCGGTTGTTGGCGTGTTTGGGAATCGTGGGCGAAAGTACTGGACCGACTGACAGGAGTATGCAAACGGGAGCGGAAGAGAGCGAGAGTCCAGACAGGACAAGAGCTCACCCATGTGATCCCAACAGTCACAGCCGCCGAGAATGTTGAAGAGTGAGAATCAATCCATCATCTTCAGATCCGATCTTGAGTCCCGCGTTCTATCATGTTGCTGAACACCTAGCTGGTTGAAGGGCAAGCCTCCGGGGGAGCATAAGACACGATGCAGGATTGACCACACCAGACCCGCAAAGTCTCGTGGTCCTAGAGGGCTCCCCTATTACCACTGCGTAATGTCACCCTCCGGAGCCAGAGCCCCGGAGGGGTCGACGGGACTGGGTTTGCCGGATGTTAATTTTGCAACCACATGCGGGGAAGCCGTTCGGACGAACCACTCACTAACGGCAAGCCATCACCTGAGCCCTCAGAAGACGACTACACAGACACAAATGGGTCTCGCACTCCTCCACACCTGACATGAGGTGTTCCGGGGGGTGATTCAATGCACAATCTATAAGACAATACCACAAGTATCTGAGGAAATGATCACCATCATAGCACAACAACCATCATATTTGCATTCCAATCATGGCTTCTCACGGCAATGTGGTTCATGAGGCAGCAACCTCAACAGCCAACATGGAAACCTCAGAGTTCCGCGATCTCATCACGCAGGCGCAAGCCAGTGCTGATGCTGACTCGAAATTGTCTGTTATGGAGGCGCTCAAGAAACACAAGAAAGCAGTGTTCTGGGCCATGATCCTCTCGACCAGTCTAGTCATGGAAGGATACGACTTAGTCATCGTAAGGGATTCCCTTATTTGCCCCTCACAAAACCTTTCACTCACCTCTCTATAGATCAACTCGTTCTATGGCCAACCACAATTCCAACGGAGATTTGGTGAGAAAGTCGGCGATGATAAGTGGGCTATCTCAGCTGCTTGGCAGTCTGGACTATCCAATTCGGCTGTTGTCGGTCAGTTGATTGGCCTGGTTTTGAACACCGAGTTTCAGGATTCCTTCGGATCTCGTAACACCATGATGTTCTTCATGGTTTGGCTGATTGGCGCGATCTTCATCCCCTTCTTCGCTCCTTCTCTGCCTGTTCTTGCAGTCGGAGAAGCTCTTTGCGGCATCCCATGGGGTGTTTTCCAGGTATGTGTTCTGCACTTCATTGTCACGACTAGAACTAACCATCGATCAAGACTCTTTCAACATCATACGCATCTGAGGTTGTACCGACTGTCCTTAGACCCTACGTTACTGCCTATGTCTGTATGTGCTGGGGTGCAGGCATCCTTCTATCTTCCGGTGTCGCACGAGCGTGTATCACTCTCAATGGAGACACCGCTTGGAGACTGCCATTCGCACTACAATGGATGTGGCCTGTGCCTTTATTTATACTCGCATACCTTGCTCCCGAGTCGCCCTGGAACGCCGTAAGACGTTATAAGATTGATCTGGCAAGAAAGAGTCTGCAGCGTCTGGTTGGCAAGAGCCACGATCAAGCTCATGAGGTCGAGTGCAGCTTGGCATATATTGTCTATACCACCGAACAAGAACAAGCCGAGACAGAGGGAGCTAGACTCATAGATTGTTTCCGTGGCACCAATCTCCGCCGAACTGAGATTGTGAGTACAGATTCTCTCCGGTGCGTCAAAAGAGATTTCTAACATCTCACTAGAACTGTGTCGTTTGGGCCGCCCAAATCCTTTGCGGTAACGCTATTCTCGGTTACAGCGTCGTCTTTCTGGAAGCTGCAGGCTTCAGTCCTGTCGCAGCGCTTGATCTGAACATTGGTCTTTCTGCTTGCTACATCGTCGGCGGCATGATTTGTTGGCTTCTATTCCCTCGCTTCGGTCGAGCTACGATCTACATGACTGGTCTGACTTTCATGTTCTTCTGCCTCGTCGCAATCGGTGGCCTTGGATTTACTACCAGCAAGCATGCTGAGATGGCTATTGGTATCCTTCTTATCGTCTCTACACTTGCCAACATGATCACCATCGGACCGGTCTGTTACCCAATTGTAGCAGAGACACCTTCTGGAAGACTTCGATACAAGACCATCACCATCGGAAGATTCGTGTACAATTTGACCGGCATTTTCTCCAACAGCGTTACACCTCGGATGATATCTTCATCGGGTAAGCATTCCCACTCCCCGCTGCGGCTTCGAAACGTCAGACTGACTCCTTCAATCACAGCATGGAACTGGGGAGCCAAAGCAGGTCTCTTCTACGCCGGCACAAACTTGCTCTGTAACATCTGGTGCTGGTTCCGCCTTCCTGAGACCAAAGACCGCAGTTTCGGCGAGATTGACTTGCTCTTCGAGAACAAGGTTCCGGCTAGACAATTCAGAACTACTGAGGTCAACCGTAAGTTGTGATCACTTGTGTTGGGAGTCTGAGTCACATATGCTAACCAGTGTTTGTGCAGAATTCTCTACCAACCAGATGATCCTCGAGATCAAGGAGAAAGAGAGTGCTGTCCATGTCGAGAGGGTCTCATGATTGTTAGGCTCAGAATATCTTTGCGCGCGTCAACACGGGTTATTAGTGGGGGCCTGAGCGACCCCTTCCACAACATGCTGTTTCACCTTCAAAAGATGGGTGTTGGGCAAATGTGTTCAATGTAACATTCAAACTCGAAAGATTATGTATTCAGACAAGCGATTGTTGTGATTTGCCTACGATCGCGAGATCCGATAATCACACCTTCGTAGCTACATATCTGGGTGGGTATCTCCAAGTGACGCCTAATGTTGTCAGTGAGCGGCTGTGAAGGCATGCAGGTGGGGTTGACCGACTCATCCAGAACCGACGACACTACCAAAAAGAAACACCGGAGGCTTATTACTGAACTTAGGCACGTCCGCCATGATAGCTCCGGCTTCAGGCCCCTTGAACGCCTCTTCCAGCCGCTCCGCCGACTTCCAAAAGACGTCCGAGCCAAAGGCGTACAGTGGTGCAGAGCCGTCGGGTCCGGGAGCAAATTCCCTGACGTTCCAGCCGGTGACGCCATATTTGGCCCAGTCCTTGAGGATCAATGGCATGTGGTGTTTAGTGTAGTATTCGATGTCATATTGGGCATTAGCGTCATTGGGAAAGACGACGGTGACGATAAAGGACATTTGATTGAGTGGTTCAGGAAATGAAGAGAAGAGGTAGCTGTGATTGTTGAATTTACTTCTGCGTCTTTGACGCAAGAGCGACAGCTTTATATCCCTTTCTAAAGATCTTGTAATAGTTGTAAAGGGCAATGTTTGGAGTGCTCGGTTAGGGCTTATGTCAACACTCATCTGGCTCGGGCCGAGAATGTTTTCGGCCGAAGAAGTGTGACGGATGAACACTTTTCCCCTTGCTGACTAACGACATCACAATCTTTGAGTTTCGAAAAGTCTTCAGTCTTGCTTCTTGTTATGTTGAGCGAGGTTTGTAAGGGTTGTCCTAAATCCAAAGCAATGTTCGATCTCGCCGACAACGAACAATCCCAAGTTCTTGCACGCAGGTTCGTTACTCGTCGTCTAGGTAGCAGAGAATCAAGCGTTGGGTATGTCATCCCTCTACGTAGATTGCTGAATTGGATCGCACTGCAGAAGTTCTCCGACAACATCAGCAGCTTCAGCAATTATCACTCTTGTGATTTGGTCAAAATGTTCTCGGTCGGTAGCGAGCGAACGTAATCTATCCAGCCATAAACGCCATCTTTCTTTCGTCAGACCGTCTTTTCGCGGCCACAGTTCCGTTTCCTCCTCGATTGCTGCAGTCCAATATCTACGCAAGGCTTCAGAGTCTGTCTCCCACAATGTTTGCGCTCCGTCTCGCAGCCAAGTAGCCGTGACACGAACATCCAGCGCCCAAAGCTGGTCAGACGAGATCCTGTGCGGTCCAGCCTGTTGAGGTTTGGCTTCGCTGCGCTCAAGCACGTCGCGACAGGCGTTGAAGACACACATGGTAAGTGCTTCTTGACGTTCAGCGTTTGTAGCTTTCAATTCGGCGGCGGAGAAGTTGCAGAAGCGAAGGAAGTACGTAGCGACCGGACAGTCTAGACTTGGGGCTCCCGAAGCCCGCACGCCATCCCAGTCGCGCCAGGCCTCGAGAATATCATATGTTTCGCGCCACTGGCTGTGATAGCCTGGCAGTAAAGACCAATGGATTCTACCATCTCGTTGGAGATGACTGCGAAGGTAGGATTCAATGTTGGACCCCAAACGGACATTGGCGGGCGTGGTGGGGCTTTAAGCTTTTAGATGGCCCAGAAAGATGAGGAGAGCAGAATGTGAATCTGGATGGGTAACGACTGTGGTAAAGAAAGCATCCCAAAGTTCGTACAGCTTTGTGTTCGGATCGGAAGACACCGTGACGGTCTCAACAATCTGGTCAGCTATCTCGTCCAGGGCGCCTAAAGATGTCGAAGTGAACACGGAACTGAATGTGACCAGAAACGGGTTTGGTGGGTTGTCACCGGGGATATCGAGAATGCTTGTCATGTCAAATGCAGAGTTGATCACCGACCCGAAGTGTGCGGCGGGTCGAAGGCGACGTCAATTTCGGTGAGAGCCAACAGAGCCCAAGTCCCGCATGATGAGTCACCTAATGCTAGCAATGTATCAGGTGCGAGCATATGCATGAGACAAGGCCATTCGTGCTTGTGCAACATGTTGGTTGGGCAGAAATGAGCGAGGGAGCAGACGTGGTGAAAATCCCGGGCGCAGCTGCCTTGCGTGCATCCCCACAGTCTTGCCGATCCTGGCTACCAATACGCCAAGCATCAAGCTCATTGTGTCATCCGTTGACAGCCTCTATCTATCGTCTTCTCATTTTTTACTTGGACCGACCATGGTTGACCTGCAAGAATGGATTCAGACCCGCGCTCAACGAGTCCGAAATCCTTCGCGCCGAAAGCCCGACATGGAGACAGAGTCCAACAAAGCCGATAAGCTCGAGCGACAGCTTCAAGAGGACAACCACAAGACGTGGGGCTGGGTCATCTACCGCTGCACCTATTCAAGCGACAAGGACTGGATGAGTTTCATGTCGCGCCTCAACTTCCACATCCAGGAGTCGTTGAAACTGCATAATGGACTTGACATGTTGGAGAGCCTTGACCATCACGTTTTGGAGGATAGAGCTCTGTTCGAAGCTGCAAACCCCATCACGGTGCGCGAGCATTTTAGGGAATGGGTGCAAGATGCTCCACAACGCGAGCAAGGAGGTCCGGCAATGCGATCTCAGCGGTACAACTTTTGCGTCCACGTCGATGAAGAGGCATTGCAGTCCGTTATCTCTGAACCACCTCCGCCGACAGATCTACTGAGCACAGGCTATGTCAACCTGGTCTGTTTGGAGATGCTGGGAGGCGTTCGGGCTGAATTCGAAACTGGGCAACGGGAGCTTGATCGTTGTTGGATGCGCGTCACCTATCAGCATCTCATGCCCACGTGGTACAACCATTTCCGAACACAAGGCTCTTGGTCCACCGAATATCGGGCACCGCCTCAGGTTGCGACTCCCTGAATGCTCTGAGGATGCGTGTTTATAGTGGGCCAGAGGACGGTGGGCTCGAAAGTCATGTCGTGAGCTTCCTGTGCGTATGCTGTGCGGACGAAGAAAAGATCCCTTGAGAAAATTCATGGTTGACCGTAACTGGGCGACACCTCGCCCGACGGTTCGGGCAAAAATGGGCTGAGATATGACCGCGACACGAACAAGAAGACCTCTCTTTTGTAAAACCGAACGCAATGTTGATTCAGGTTCAAACTTGCTATCCTTCTAGCTGCCTCGATACTCTATCTGGAATCTACCCGGCCCTCATGACAACCAGCCATCGATGGGTGACTTTCTCCTCGGACTTAAATCACTCCCAACCACAAGCCTCAATTGCTCAATCTCCTTCTCAAGTTGCTGGATGTACCCACTGGCGGCAAGCAGGATTTCTGCTTTGCTAGGCTTAGGAATTTGACCTGCTCGCGCCGGCTGAAAAGTCTCAATATGTGGGACTGCACTAGCCAGTTTTCGAAAGTGGGAAGCAAGGTTGTGGCGATAGCGTTGCTCTACTTCTGTGTGGGTTGAGCGACCCCGACGCCGCCCCCTGGTGGCTTTGTTCGGAGAGCCAGGGGCTTCGTTGACAAAAGCAGTAGTGTTGTCGAGTTCAGGGTACGCAGGCTCTCGAATAAGTGGAGGAGGTGTCAGAGGAAGAGGCACCGTTGGTTGTGGGGCGCGGATGGGTGACGTGTGTTGGGATGCAAAGGTTTGAAAACGCTTAGTTTGCGTTGTGCAAGTGTTGTTGTATGCAGCAGCCAGCAGGGAATCAATGTCGCAGTAGCCAGTCATACTGTTGATGCCAGCATCTATTGAAAGTCTGCTTGTGCGTTCATCAAGAGTCTCGCAAGAGTTCAAGCTATGATTCGTGTAAGGCAAGACAGGCATAGACTGTTGATGACGTAGCCGAGGTCTCAAAGGCTGCTTTTGCGACGCTGTATATGTGTGCGCAGGTGTGTATATATCTTCGGGACTCGGGTAGCCGAATTGCGCATAAGATTGCAACGGAGGCGAGAATTGTGATTGGAAGGCTCTCTCGAAAGGATCGTTCGGTTCGCTAGCATATCCTGAATCTTGTGGCATAGGCGACGACACCTGGAAGGCGGAAGCATTGAACTTGCATGGTTGTTGACCATATGAATCCATTGGAAGAAAGTTCATGATGGCAATGTAAAAAGCAGAGTAGAAGGTATGTAGTAGACTCAGGGAACGATGATGATCTTTTCCAAACAGAGAACCTCAAGCTGCTTTATGTGTTCTGAGATCCATATCTGAGGAGAGCTATGATACTATAACGGTTTATGATCGTGACCGAAATTGTCTTCTCAATATCGCATGCATCCTGATTGTCATGACTCAACCCGTTGTATTGTTTTGCTCGAAACAGCTTGAGCCGCTGCTTCTGTGGCGGCTTCTTGAGTGAGTTCCGGAGCACCACTCATGAGTGCATGTCTAAAGCATCCGCCGACTGGCTGACATGACTAGAATGAAGCTGCTAAAGCCATAGCCAGGTAGAGCACCTACCGTAGCCGATGTGGGATTCGACTTGAAATCTGGTCCATGAGGCAGAAATCCGAATCGGCCTGCACTGATCTGGCATATCATTGATCATCTTAGCAATGGATGTACACGAGGCTGCGAAATGTTGTAGTGAGGCTTGATGAACACGAGTTTGTATTCTTAATCCTTCGGCCTCCCCGAGGTGCAGCAGTCGTTTCAACGGTCGGCTGTTATAGGGCTATACCGACGCAGCTGAAGTACGCCACAAGCAAATATATCCGGCGTTCGGTGCGCCTAGACTTGCCATAAGCAAATCACCATTATCGAGGTGTATCACAGTTGAGAATTCTGTTTGATGACCATCTCGTCTTTCCACAGTCAAGAGATTGCGATCACGATCCGTAATGCTGAGCGCGCAAAAGCAAAATCAGTCAATTCTATGCTATAATGTTTGAGAGTGAGGCTTTGACACAAACGCTTCTCCTCGACTCCATGTTTTGAAGAAGGTCCGTTTCAAATGATGGCTTAAAACGGTCTGTCGTTCCACGCAGGCCGCATGCCCAGCCGCAACAGAGAACCATGGAAGTCGCTGTCGATCTCCGATTGGGTTTGCGATATAAGATGACCACCATAGTACGATGCAGACATGCGATGCAGAAGTTGTCCAGTCTATCAGAGCCATCTCCCTATTCCAGCCCGAGGGCGCTACAATTACGGTCTTCTCAGCTGTCCACATCAACCACAAAGTCCTCGCCCAGGCTGTCCTTCAATCTGTTCATATGCTACCATCGCCGATGCATCCTTCTGTTTGAATAGAGTGGAGATGCCGATAGGGAATTAAATGCCATAGCAATATCGCATGCGCCAGATCCCCATGTGCTGCGCTAGAATTTATAAAACCGCTACGCAAGAGAAACCTACACTTGACTAGACAGGCGATGAGATTACTACTACATGCGAATGCGCAATCTTGGTAGTGTAGTATCATGATACCTTAGTATAGAGCAAGAAAACTAGCAATTGGTATGATGCTTTGTTAAAAACTAGCAATTAGTATGATGCTTTGTCCTATAGCTCGTATTATAGAAGTCTTATAACGCTACGGTCTATCCTAGGAAGGACTCTACTTACTATATAGCCTAGCCTACTCTTCGGCTACACCTACCTTAAGTATATCGCCTCGGGTTAGAATCCTTACGACGAAGATAGCATTATTTATAACTCTTGTCTCTACGTCTATGGACCTAGGAGTGTAACACTTAACGCTTATCTAAGGACGACTAAAGATATCTTATAACCCTTTATTAATTTCTAAAGTCCAAACTAGTATAGGAGTAGTCGTAGGAGCGGTCGTAGGAGATGTCTAAAAGTGATAGAAGTATACAAGTAGTAGGTAAGCAAATAGAGCTCTTAAAACGCGTATAGAGCACGCCTCTATACCTTGCACGAGTTAACTAACTTATCGAATTAGTTAGAGGGGTAGCTACATATATACTACGTTACGTCGAATTTTGTTATAAGATCCCTACTTCTTAATTAGTAAAGAACCCCTATAAGATCGCCTTATAACCCTACGGTTCTCTATATGAGCGTAGCTAAAAGGAATATAGAGATAATTAATAGATGCTACTATCTCTAGTTAAACAGATTCGTAGAAAATCTAGGAAATATCATCTATTATAAATATTACTATGCTAAATATAACTACTCTCTACGTTAACTACCTTGGCGGCATTGAAGCGTCCTATTAATCTTCTAGTCTAGACCCTTCTAAACTAACATTAGTACTTATAAACTCCTTTACTATATCTTCTAAACTATATAAAACTTAATATGCTAATAAAGACCTTATAAGCAAGATGAATCTCCTTACTATAGAGCTTCTTAGCTACGGACAAATACGTTATAAGCTTAGTAATTAGACATACTAGGACACTACATACATAAACATCTAAGTGCTCTAAGAATTAGAGAAGTAAGGAAAGATTAATTAGAGCAAGGGTGTTTTCGTCCTAGGCACTAGTTAAGGAGGATAGATTACTATCCGTATAGCATTGCTAGCTCCTAATAAGGTAGAGCGCCTTTCATTAGAGAAATTATTTACTATTATAATCATTTACTAACGTTCTAGATATCGGGTATTATCCTACTTGGCACATCTCTCGACTTTAAATCGCTAAAGACCTATAAACTAAATTGTTAGGACGCGCCTAGAGACCTTACGCCTATAATCGAAAGCTAGAGTAAACCTATAAGCGACGACTTCTACCTAGGTAACGACTTCTCCAATTTTCTTATTAACATCGGATTTAGTAAGGATTATAACAAATCCGTTCGCGACTTTTAGCGTAACGAAATCGTAAACAACTATGTTAGTAACAAAGGTAGAAAGCGTGCTTATATAGCTATAATCAATCTTCGCGATCGTAATAGGCTACATAGAAGATTAGTAGATGTAGTATATCCTATACTATAGCTTTATAGGACTACTAATGTAGTGTACTTAGTAGCTAATGCAGAAAGGGAGATTAAGATATTTATAGATAGTCCTAATGTATAGCTTAAGGTCATTAAAGGTAGGTAGCACTTCTTATCTTTTAGTTATCTAGAAGAAGTTAATAGTGCTATAGTAGATTTTGTTATAAGGTATGCAAAGTAATAGTATTAGGGTAGTTATACTACTAATTATAGGTTATATAATACATTATAGCGCTTACGTATATAATTTAAGTACAGAATCTATAATATATAAGAAACTTAGGCGGTCTATAAATGTAAAGTGTTTACGTAGTTTTTCTTTACTTATTAAGCTCCCTACCCTCCTACCTCAGTCTCTAAATCTCTTCTATAGTATCTACTATCTAGTAAAACTAACTATTGTCCCTTTTATAGTGCTTAGAGGAATAACTATATACTCTCTCTTAACCTTAAACTCCCTATTAATACTATAGTTCCTAGACATAGCTGTCTAGGCACTAGTATACTATCTTACTTACGCGTTAGGCGTAAAACCATCATTTCCATTAAATATTACACCTATAGCCCTAGTAGCTATATTATAGGTTACTATTAAGAACTTACTAGCATCTAATTCTATATATAAAGCGTTTTCTATAATAAAGATGCGCGAGCGTGCAGAATTAATAGGGGTAATAGTAACGATATTACTGCTCTACGTAATAGTAACGCTAAAACTAGTCTAGCCGCTAAGAGAAATATTGTTAATAGCGATAGCGATAGTGCTTAGAGCATATAGAGCAATATTTACGCTATTATCTCTACTTAAAGGATCCTAAGCGAGATAATTAGGACGAGTATAGAAGCTAGTAGAGCTAAAGCTATTACTACTAATCAAGGTTAAAGGACTAATTACACCGCTATATCCTACCCTTAATATATAGATGTTAGTTAGATATATAAAGAATTATGTAATAAGTAGGAGAGTAGATTACGCGCCTTTATAATAGTAGAAGATACGTTCGATATAGAAGCTATTACTAGATTAACTAGAGTAGAGTAAGTCCTAGAGATCGCAGCCTAAGCTACTATACCCCTAGTAAGGGACTAAAGGCATAATCGCTATAAGTGTTTTAATAGTAGCGTTAGTAACAGAAGTATAATTAAAGTATTTGCTCTAGAGGTAAACCTCTTCTTACGCTATATTGTCCTAAGGAAACTCTAAGCTATAAGGGTAAGGCTTAGAATTCTAGATATCTACGCGCTATTTTATATATGCTTAGATTTCATTAGCTTAGGTAGACAAAGTAGTATTAGTAAGGCCTTTATGCTAGAGATTAAGGAGGACTTATTTAAAGTAACTTCCCTCTATAAGGCTAAATTAAGAATATCTATCTCTACTAATGCCTATATAGTTCCTTATGCTAATAATAGTGTCGTAATAGCGATCTAGGTACTACGACTAAGGTACATTAGTTAAGCTAATATAGTTCCTTATAAGTCTATAGAGCGTCTAGTAAACAACAATAGCATAAGGGTAATTATAAGATCTAGAAATCTTGTTTGCTTCTATAGCGTCCTACGTTCTACTATAATTAATAGTAGGATTATAAATACCTCTTCCCTCTAAAGTAGCATTATAGTAGAACAAACTCTTCTTAATACTAGCATAACTATCTCTATGCTTAAAGATCTAAAGATGTCCCTAGAGTATATAAGTAGCGAATTACTCTAACATTACAATCTTAGTCTTATTAGGACGACTAAGTTACTTTACTACTATAGAGATAAAAGAACTACTTCTCGCTTTGTTAGAAAGACCTACTACCTAGGCTCTTAGGTCGTTAAGGACTTACTATTTCTTCTCATTGTTGTATATAATAATACTAGGACTATAGTAGAAGTAATTAGAAGCATTATTATACTATTACTTAGAGAAGCGGAATTATCCTAGTTTATCGAGTTAGCTAGCGTTAGATTTGTAGACGTAGTAATGTACTATACTAACGTCCCTATTTACGAAGTTTATAGTAACGCGGACTTAGCTATACGATCCTACTCTAACTCTACTAGTAATGGCATAAATTCCTTTTAATGTCTTCTAAGTATTATAGAAGCTAATCTAGGTAGGAGAAACGTTGTAGATTAAGGGTGCATAATTGCTTTTAATGATCATCTTAATATCTTAATTAGTAGTAACTATAAATCTAGGTATACTAATAATTATAGGTCTCTTAAAAGTAGTAAGGCGATCTTTAACTATACGTAGGCTAGTAGAGGTAAAGAAACGAAGACTAATACTATAAGATTAGCCTAGGGTTAAGGTGAAGTTAGATAGGTTATTATAATTAGAGCTACAGTTAAAGCCTAGGGTCTAAGCCTCTATTCGATTAAGTTCTTATAATCTAGCTATTACTATCTACTAGCTAAAGATGCCTTTATACTAGAAGTTAATTAGCTATGTTATAAGATTAGCTTTAGTTATACCTATCTTTAGCTTAGACTTACGACTTTGTTAAGCCACTATTTAGGATAGTTAGGCTACGCGTTATAGTTTAGTCTAAACTACTCTAAGGGTGCTATAAGAGCATTATTAGCGACTACTAATGTTCTATACGATCGAACTTACTCTTTCCTACTAGCGCCGTTATTAATGTTAGTATACGACTAGTTAGTTAGTTAGCAATAATATATCTAGTATTAAGTAAGATAGTAGGATTACTAATAGCATAGCGCTCCTAAGTATTAGCAGCATTACAACTAACCTAGTTATCTACAAATAGTAATAGTATACCTATACTGCCGAATTAGAGATTATTGCTACCTACATTAGTTAGGTTAAAAGTTATAATAATAGAATCTTAGTCTTAACTCTATATGCGAACGACTTTAATAGGAATATCTAAGCCTATAGAACTAGTAATATTAGCGCTAGTAAGTATACTAGCTTTACTATAAGGTCTAGTTCCTAGCATAGTTACTATAGGCTTATAAGAATAGTAAGAAGATATATCTATCTAGGTATTTAATCCTTAGGTCTAGAAGCAAAGTTAAATGTCTCTAAGAAACTTTATAATTCTATTAGCTATAAAGCTTTAGAACGGTAGGTCTCTACGACGCTTACATAGTTACCATTACTAGTTTAATTAATAGTTAGTAGTAAGAAGTTAAAATTAGAATCGCTAGCGTTAATACTAGCTATAGCATTTAGACTAGTTACGACTTATGTCGTAGCATCGAGTTCTAGAGTAAAGGCGCCTATTAAGATGTTTAAATAGCCTTTAGAGCTAATAACATCCTAAGTAATTACTAGGGTAGTAGTAGCTAAAAAGGCGAATAGAGCATATCTTATCTTTAGAAGTAAATACTAGGGTAGAAAATGTTAGTAGTCGTCGACATAGCTATAGACTCTAAGCTATCATAAAGTAATGGATCTAGGCTAGATCCATTTAAATTTAGGTAGGGAAGGAAATTTTGGGGGGGTCGGATCCATTTGATTTTAGGGGGTTTAATCTGTATTGATTAGGTCGATAAATATTTGTTAGGAAAGTAGAACATTAGTAATTACTGCACTACGAAAAAAATGGCTTATTTAGATTTGTTGTATCTTACTTAGTTATAGTTGTACATTAGGGGGAGTTTTAGGAGTATTTATAGCGATAGTTAAAGAAAATGTAGGGGAGACTAATGGATATTATCTAGTATAGAGGAGCAACTAATATTATTAAAAGCTAAGAAGAAATAAAAAAGAAGAGGAAAGAGAAGAAAGAGAAGAAATAAGGGTTTAAAATTGATGTAAGGTTAGAAGAGGTGTAATGTAAGTGAAGTTTAGTAGTAGAATCTAGTGTAGTAAGTAGTCTTTAGATCATTATAAAGTCTAGAGCGACTATTATTTTGTTATATTATAATAGGGAGGAAGAGGGAGATATAGAGATGTTTTCCTAATCTTAAAAGGTAAGAAAAGGTAATAGTGTTAGTCGTTAGTGTAGAGGTGTATAAAGTTTAGTAGTAAAGTTTTAGGGTAGTAGGAGATTTTTGATAGATTATAAAGTCTAGAGCGACTATTATTTTGTCGCATTACAATAGGAAGGAAGAGGGAGTATTAGAGATGTTTTCCTAATGTTAAAAGGTAAGAAAAAGTGATAGTGTTAGTTATAGATATTAAGGTAAGTAAAGTTTAGTAGTAGAATCTAGTGTAGTAAGAAGTTTTTGGATGATTATAAAGTCTAGGGCGACCATTCTTCTATTACATTATAATAGAAAGGAAGAGGGAGTCTTAGAGATGTTTTCCTAATGCTAAAAGGTAAGGGCGTCTCTAGGGAGAAATAAATCTAGGCCAGATCCATTTGATTTTATATAGGAGAGAAATTTTGGGGGGGGGGGTCGAATCCATTTAAAAAGGGGGGGTCGAATCCATTTAAAAAGGGGAGGTCGAATCCATTTAGAAATGGGGGGTCTAATCCGTATTAATAGGGTCTATAAATACTTAGTATAAAAATAGGATATTATTAATTCTAGTACTACAAGAAAAATGGCCTATTTAGATTCTTTATAACTTGTTTAGTTATAGCTATATATTAGGGGGAGTTTTAGGAGTATTTATAGTAATAGGTAGAGGAAGATNTAGGGAGAGGGCTTAATCGTGTTTTAAGAAGAGAAGAGAAGATAGTATAAGTATTAAAAGTAAATAAGAAGATAAAAGAGCGACTATTATTTTATTACATTATAATAGGAAGGAAGAGGGAGATATAGAGAT
>NW_021941075.1:0-44616 GCF_000721785.1 Aureobasidium pullulans EXF-150
GCGTCGCCTTTTAGCTAGAGGAGGGCGTAGACGATCTTATCCTTATCTTAGATAAACGAGGCTTTATTATTTAAGAAGGCTAACTTAAGGCGATAAAGGAAGAGTTTTACGTTATAGAGGTCCTTTCTATAGAAAGGCGGGATATCTAGTTATTTCCTCGACTTCGAGCCGCCTAAGTAGTAGGTATAGTACGCCTATTCCTCGCCCTCGGATAGGGTAATAGTCGAGTACGTAGGGCTCGTTTCTCTTAACCCTAGCATTCCGCTAGGAGTATTACCTATATAGAGGTCGTTAACCGTTAGCTACTATATAACGCGATTACGTTCTCGGAGCGCTAAGTACTCGGCTTATAGTCGTTCCCTCATAATTATACGTTAGAGGTCGTCCTCGTCGACGCTTACGTCGTCGTCTATAGCCTCTAGTATATCCCCTACGCTTATAGGTTCTTTAAGGCTAGGTATTACGAAGTCCAGATCGGTACGTCCGTAAAATAGGTCGCGAGACGCTATCGGTACGCCCGTAGGGAGCGATAGAGGATCTATAGGCTACTACCTAGGTAGAACGAATAGAATTATAAAGGTATAAAGGTATATAGTAACGTATAGATTACTCCTAGACAATAGGTCTATCTATAGCTAAAGCTATTCGTTGCTCTACGTAGGGTAGCTATAGAATTCTTCTTATATGCTACGCTAGCGTGTTATATAGGAAACGCTAGCTTAGTAAAAGAGAGAGAGAAGACTAGGGTAACCTATCCCGTTACAAAAACAAAATTCCTATACTACATGCATTTATTACTAATCGCGACTAGGCAACTTTAAACGCTCTTAATACAGTTTTTCCTAAGATTAAAACTCTCGTTTATAACTAGCACTATAATAAGGACGTTATAGCATACGCTCGTACTTATAGGTAGTCTTAAATCAAAAATCCTGTAACTAAGAAATTCGACGACTAACTCGAGATGTTATACTAGATTTCCGTTTATTACAAAGCAATGTAGGCTACTAGCGAAGAGATTTTCGAAGAGAAGTGCTTAGATCTTCGTTCTATATAGGAAAACGGAGCTAATTATCTTAATCGCGAGTAGTAGCCTTTTAAAGAGAAGTGTATTACGTTCTAGACGAATAAAATTCGTCATTTTAGAAACATAGCAACTTCTTAATATAAAGGCTTATATGCACGAGTTAAGAAATGGCTTACAAATGCCCGGTGTAATCTTTAGACATTTATCGACAAATTAATTCCTCTATAGAAGGAGTTATTCCGCTAGGCTAGCTAGGTTAAAGATAAGGATAAGATTAAAATTCTTTGTTTAACACGAAACGATCTCTACGCCTTCTGCTACCGAAAGATCTATAGATTTGCGTTAAAGAAGTGTCTTACCGAGCTTCGTGCGTCTAACCGTAAGATTAATCGTAATAAACGAAGAGTTAAAGATAGCGTTTTAAACAAAGAAGACGTCTAATATTCTGCTTACTAGGGGAATTTTCGTTTTGTATATAGTATACTATATTGATACGAGCTTTGTAAAAAGAGGTTATAAGGAATTTCATTATAGCCGAGAGATTTCGATAAACATTAGCATATTAATCGTAACGCGGCTAGCAATAAGCGGCCTCTACTAATCTATAACCTAACTGTTAAGCTAAATCCTCGTTTTAAACGAATAAAACAGTATAGGAAGAAGAATGGCCTTAGAAAGCATAGCAATCGTCGCGAACAACTAGCCGCTAATATAGCTAATAAGAATAATAGCAAAAAGACGCATAAAACGAAGAAAGATATTTCTTCGTCTTAAACAAATATATTAGACATCCCTCCTATAGAGACATTTACATAAGTCTAAATAGAGAGTATTGTTGCTGCATAGGTTAAAGCTGCACTATAGGCCCATTAACCCTCGTTTTAAACGAATAATTAACCTTAGACAATGCTACACTCGTAATAGTAGCTAGCGTACTAAAATCCTTCGTTTTAAACGAATAATTAACCTTAGGTAATGCTACACCCGTAACAACAGCTAGCATACTAGAACCCTTCGTTTTTAACGTAGAATTATAGTAGCTAGGTGCTATATCCCTAGTAGGAAATGCTACTACTAGGTCCTTCGTTTTCTACGCAAAATCATGGTAGCTAGATGCTATATTCTTAATAATAGATGCTACGCCTAACCCCTTCGTTTTCGACGCAAAATTAAGGCGGCTAGATGTCGTATCCTTTATAGCACCTAGTATAACAAGTTTCTTTGTCTTTAGCGCAAAACTATAATAGCTATATTCTATATCCTAAACGACAAATGCTACCCCTAGATTCTTCGTTTTTAACGTAAAATAGCTACCCTCGATATCTACCTCCTCTACGACATGCTACCCCTTATACGTAGGAATAGCGAGCACCCTATTTAGTCTAAGGTTTAGTAGCTCTACCGGATTATTCGTTATAAACGAATAATCTAGACCCTAACTTCTTTTACTAGTTAACACCGTTACGCTCCTATTACTACGTTAGACATATATCTTTCGACTCGAATTATTCGCATATAACGAGAAATTAATGGTATGTTTTAATAGCAAGTTTCAATTTAAGAGTATCTAAGTGCTATAGTAAGGTTTAAGTATAATCTATAGAAGCCTTTTTTTTATGTCAAAAAGGCGGTTTTTCGTTCGAAACGAGGGAGTTTAGTAGATTCCGTCGTAATTACGAGGGCCGTTAGCGTAAGCGTAGTCGTTATTACCGTAGATAGGGCGACTACGGATAGTAGCGACACCGAGCTCCTGCTAACGGCGGTCGATTAACTACATTATGTTAGTGTTTTTCGTTTTAAACGAGAGGAATTCGCTAACCTTATCTATAGAGAATGCGCTAAATCCGTGCTCCTAAAGGGCGAAGGTAGTAGCGCGGGCGTCGCGAGTAAAGTGCTATTTTCTTCGTTAATAATGAAGACTTAGGTTTTTCGTTTAGAATGAAAAAGCTCACTCTGTCATGACTGCTTTGGCAACTACTGATCCTCCACGGCAGGCTGCATGACCAATGTAATGTTCAGATGTACAAAGATGGTCATGTCCTGGACTACATGATAAACAGGTCCGAAACAAACTCATTCATGAAATCTCATCTTTCTGTAGGCAGCAACCGGTGTGACGGCATGCCTAGCTATAAAGTGCAGCTATCCGTATGCTTGGTCTCTCTTTCCTTGTGTCTCTCTTCCCTTTCACACATCTTTGTCTCCACACTTGGCATCATCAGGCAGCAAACTACCCTTACAACACTCCCAACTCCCAATTTCCACATATATAAGACTCATCAGAAGTCACAATTCCTCATATCACTTCTCCACTGAGAGATCAAAATCAACATGTCGGCCTTTGGCAACCACATCTGCGGATGCTACTACACCACATCTCCTTATGCTCTTCGTGTCTACCTTCCACAGGTCCAACTGGAGTCGCATACCACCATCACACCCCTCTACTTCACCACAAAGCTCTCGCAGACCTTCCAGAATACATCTGCCGAGATTCTGCCCGAGACTCGCTACTCCTTTCCTCTCTATGACGGTGTTGTTGTGACCGCTTTCACCTGCACCATCGGCGACAAAGTCATCAAAGGCCACGTGGAGCAAAAGGAGCAAGCCAGGAAGACATTTGACGCCGCCGTCAAGAAGGGTAAGAGTGCCGGTCTCCTAGAGTCGCTTCCGCTTGGAGTCTTTGGAGTCACTCTTGGTAACATCCCTATCAATGCGTCCATCCGCATCGACATTGTCTATGGAGGCGAGCTCAAGCACGATGCTCAGATTGATGGCTTGCGTTACAACCTGCCTACATCCATCGCTCCTCGCTACGGCAGCTACCCTGGACAACTTCTTGAAATGGACACTGCTGTTCTCAAGAGCATGAACATCACTGTTGACATCGACATGCAAGGCTCCACTATCCGCAAAGTCCAATGTCCTTCTGACCATCCCATCGCCCTGTCAATCGGAACTCTGTCTACAGCTCCCGAGCCTACTTCCGACATGTCAAAGGCCTCAGTGTCTCTGACTCACAACACCACAGAGCTCGGTTCAGACTTTGTTCTGCAGGTCTTGATCGATGATATCGGCTCCCCAAAGGCCATTATCGAAAAGCACGCTCTTCCCAACCGTCAAGCCCTGATGGTTACGTTTGTGCCACGCTTCAACCTCAAGCCCATCAGACCGGAGATCATCTTTATCGCCGATCAGAGTGGAAGTATGCAAGGCACCAAGAACACTGCACTTGTCGCTGCTCTCAAGACATTCCTCAAGTCCTTGCCCTCTGGAGTTCGCTTCAACATATGTGCCTTCGGATCCCGCCACAAGTTCCTTTGGGAGAAGAGTGTGCCTTACAACCAGGAAAACTTTACCCAAGCTCTCAACTTCGTCCAAGGCTTCACCGCTAACTATGGCGGTACGGAGCTGTTGCGTCCAGTCATGGCTGCCTTTGAGTCGCATCTTGTGGATATGCCTCTTGAGCTTGTCGTTCTTACTGACGGAGAGATAATTGCCGAGTCGCAACTTTTCGACTATGTCAACAGCCAGATCAACAACGAGAAAGTCGACGCTCGTTGTTTTGTGCTTGGCGTCGGTCGTGATGTTTCTCACACTCTTGTCGAAGGATTTGCTCGTGCTGGAAACGGAGTCGCCCAGTTCATCACTGACAACGAAGTCATGGACTCCAAGGTCGTCCGCATGCTCAAGGCTGCCCTCTATCCGCACGTCAAGGATTACCGTTTAGAAGTCGCTTATGATGAGGTCGACGACTTTGAGATGGTCGAGAGCGCGACGTCCACACAGACAGCCGCCAGTCCCACAGACCCGCAAGGTGTACCAATCTCGTTGTTCGACAAAGCTGCTGATCTCAGTGGTACACCCAATGAGGGCACCGATCGCTATGCTCACCTGCCCGTTGTTGCAGTACCCAAGCTTATCCAAGCACCTCATGTCATTCCTCCTCTGCTACCATTCAACCGTACTACCGTGTATCTGCTCCTTGGAGACTCAAGCCATACTCCAAAGTCTGTCACTTTGCACGGTTCATGCCCCGAAGGCCCTTTGAGATTGGATATCCATGTCAAGCGGATCGATGATCCCAATCATACTATCAACACACTCTCAGCCAAGCGAGCCGCGCAGGAGCTTGAGGAGGGCAGAGGCTGGCTGCTCGACGCAAGAGAAGGAACAGAGCCGATCAAAGACAAATACTCGTCTCGCTTTGACGAGTTGGTCGAGAGAGAAGTCGTTCGTCTTGGCACCGACTATCAAGTCGCCAACAAGTGGTGTTCCTTTGTCGCAGTCGAGCAGCGTGAGAAAGGCAAGATCGGCGACAACTCTTCCGTTGACTCTTCCTCGGCTACCTTGAGGGATGGGAGATCTGGATCTGATTCGTGTGAAGCGGAGCAGTCCGACGAAGACATGGGCACCAACATGTTTGACTCTGGTCCAAGCAGAAATGCGAAGAAACGACAGAAATTCTCGGCCCCTACCAGTTTCCGCCGATCAGCTATGCCACGCCTACGAGCTTCACCAGGTCAGTTTTCTGGTGTACTCATTCCTGACAACTATCAAACTGGAGGTGGTGGAGGCCGTGGTAGAGCAACTTTTGGAGTGACTGGTGGGGGCCGTGGTGGAGGCCGTGGTGGAGGCCTTGGATACTCGGCTAGGAGGTGCCGCCAAGCCGTACCGCAGTTGATGGATGAGGATTGCGAAACCTTCAGGGACCTGGGCGAGGATGACGGTGAGTGGGGCAGTGACGAGCCGGCAGAGCTTTCTGCCCCAGAAGGTCCTACCATTCCGACCAACAATGTCCTCGCTACTGTCCGCGCTCTCGTGGATCTCCAGTCCTTCGACGGCCATTGGGAATGGACCAACACGCTCTCCACCTTCTTTGACAGTCACGTCATCTCAGAGGCCAAGAGTGTCAGATCGGCAGAAGACCAGTTGCTGGCCACGGTAATGGTTCTGGCCTGGCTGAAGACTTCAGCATCCGAGTACCACGATCTTTGGGAAATGATTGCCGAGAAGGCTTCGGATTGGCTTGAGGGTCAGAGCGAGGACTCTGAGCTGCTCATGAGCAAGGCAATGAGCGCTTTCACTGGCGGAGTTTGAATCTGGCAAATGACTTTGTTTCTCTACAGTTGGAGATAGGGCACGGACTGCCAAAGAGAGGCTTGTGGTAACGATACAAAAGAAATAGCTATATTCCATATGGTGGTATTGATATGAAATGAGCCTAGGAAATCATTATACATCATTATCACTGCCTTTCTGGGTGTGCTAGGTACGATTAATAAACTTCTAGATCATTGAGCTTGGTTCAAAGAAACGACGTTCATAGACTTCTCCCTTGGACAATGTGCTTCTGATTCGAAAGGGATGTGCATCTTGATGGGTATATCACTGCGTAGTGCTGTATCGGACGAGTGGATGTGGCAAATCTCAGGCAGAGGGCGGGGAGTTGTCGAGTTATCTTTGAAATTATCTCAGACAGACACTTTGCTATCTGAGGCTTGCCGCCGGCCATTGAGTTACATGATTGCTTACGCTCACGGTGACTCAAGTATGTGAAAGATCTTTGATATTGTTCCAGGGCCCTCCCTTTATTGTGACTAGTAGCCTCGACGCTGGTTCTCCCCTCAGCCACATAATGATTGATGAATAAAAACGCAATTGACTCCCCATCATCATCTGTGATGTAGTCGCCGGTATCGATGTTAAAGTAACGCATGACTGCACCGAGAATACTGGCCACACCACCACACAGGGCCGAGATAGACCCACTAACGAAAGGGTTCTTCTCCGGTTATGTTAAAGTCGGATCAGAGAAAGCGAAAGATAGTCACTGCTTTAAAATTAGCTACTGTGCTTTTGGACTTGTAACAATGTTCGACTGTGAGAGGAGTATGAACATACTCTTGTGTGAGGCAAAGACAGTCAGCCAGGTTGACAGCAGTCGGTTCAAAAGCGGCCGGTACAGGCTGCTGCACCTTCGAGCTTGTTGGCGTAGTCGAAGTTCGCATTCACTGCTGATTCGAAAGTCCAGCATTATTTCTGTCAAATATCGACATGCCTTTGATGCCTTGGGTAGAAACGTGATCGGTGGTACAGGTTGTCATCGAGATAGTAGCGAATGGGCAAAAGCTGTCTAGGAAAGTGCTCATTTGTCGTATGACGAAGTCCCGCGTGCACCAGCACCCATTGAGCAGGATCACGCAGGAACACTGCTATAAACATACATGGGATAGGGGTCAGACCAAGCGTCCGCTCGGTGAGAGTAGTCGCGAAGCTCAGTTGTATCCGGACATCGACACCGTAGGGGCTCGTGCGGTGGAAGGAGAGTTCCATATCACGGAAGGCTCTGATAATGTCACTGTCGGGACCATCATCGTACTCGACGACTTGAGTCTCGGAGCTGAAGTGTAGGCCAAGAGAAAGGTCCAGGGGTGTCTCGTCGTAGGTCGGATGACCCACAGTGGCGATAGAATGACCATGTCCGACTTGGACCCTCGGCTAGATTCAAGTGTTAGTGAAGCGCATAGAGCAAGCGTATGACTTGCTTACTCGAGCTGCGACCAATTCTACCTCCCGCCTCTGCTCTTCCTCCCGAATGCTGGTGGATTCCATGTTGGCGATGAATGAGATAACAAGTATAGATAGAACGGGATTATTGATGTGTAATGATGCTTTGAAGACGGAGGATGAACATCATTCCTGGTTCATGGCAAGAGCCAAGCAATTCACGGCATAGATTCGTGGCCGAGCAACGCTAGCAAGCAGTCACAAGAAGGGAAGTAGCTACCCCTATCAGTCAGCAGTGGTCTACTGGCTGCAAACAGCTTTGTATGAATGCAAATTCCAAATTATCTGAGCATTTTTGTTGTTGTCCATTCTATGCTTCAAAGATGCGGATATCATGGAGGGTTGTCGTGACCCATATCGACCTCATGTCTTTCAGTCGACTCGGAGTCACTCTTTCCGTGTCAAGATCACAATATCTCTGACAAGATGTCTCCACTGATCCCGATTAGCCTTACTCGTGACTTCCGAAGCTTCTTTCTCATCAGCTCCACAAGACTGACCATTTATTGCCCGGGGTTGACGACGAAGGCTCATCAGAAATCTTTCTCCCTTCCAATGCAAGAAACTCGTGCACGACTTCGTAGTATCTGAAAGGTGGCATGTCACGAGCACGGCAAAGCAGTGTTTGTCGGACAGAGCACTTCCCCGATTTATGAATGTGGCACGTGAAAGCACGTAAGGATACCTTTGAAGCCTACTATATTAGACCTTGCACCAGTCCGCACAATCTCATCCAACGGTCCTCGGCGACGTCCTCATGGCGAGCAAGGCTGGCCCATCAGAAGAGCCTCTCCCGCCTGTGTTTGGCAAAGAACTCAAGAGCACTTGACCGCACGATAGACTCGAGCATCCGGTCGATGAATGGTCCTTAGAGATGTTACTTTCCGTCGATCCGGTCGAGCAGACTGAGCCTTCAATGCTCGTAAGCACGAGGGTCGGAATGCGAGTGCCGTGATACGGAGATGAGAGACCACTCCGAAGGCCCGAGGCCATCGTCGTAAGGAGATAAGAGAACGCACATCGATTCTTGAGGACGTCCAGTCTCCTAATACGCTCGAGCATCCGGTCAATGAACCAAATTTAGAGATTTGACCGCTCGTCCATCCCGTCGAGTCGACTAGGCGTTATATGCTCATAAACACGAGGCTCGGGATGCGAATGCCGTGATGGGAGAACAATTTGGAGACCCGAGATCATCGCTAGTCCAAGAACACGAAGATTCGCTCGGGTCAACGAACGGTCTGTAGATATGCGACTGCTCGTCAATCCTAGCGAGCATGTTGGCCGTTGTATGCTCGTAGGCACGAGTGTCGGAGTAGAGGTGCCGTAATACGGAGAAGGGAGAGCGGGTTGGGGACCAGAGGTTGGCCGTTCAAGAACAGGTAGAAACGCTCAGGTCGAGCTACACCGTCAATTGTGAAGATGGAGTGTTCAGAAAGCGAGTTGCTGGTGCATAGCACAGATAGGCCTGAGCTCATATGACGGCTGTGAGATTTGTGCTTTCGAAAAGCAGGTAAACGCAAAAGTGGCCACGATCAAAAGCATCTGTAGAGGTTTGTGAGAATATGAGAATACCTAGAAAAAAACCGAGGAGAATGTGCATGACATTTACTATGTTCCCTGAGCTTGTAGGGCATACAATGGCCTAGGGTTGCCTTGAGCATCACAGCTCGCAAACTTCCACCAGGCCCAATTCCAACTGCCGAACATGTTGACCATCATCCAGCGAACAGGGCCGGGCATGGGTGGCCAAGCGGCCCACATGCCTTCTTCGAAAGTTCTGTCCAGGTTGAGCAGGGCGAATGGAACGACGTCGGTCATGCCGGCTTTGGTGAGAGTCTTCTTGCCCCATGCTTTGAAAATGACAGCGGCGGCCTCGGCCTCGGGCGAGTCTACGAGTGGAGCGCTAGAGAGGATAGCGAAGGAAGCGATAGTGGAGATCTCGTGATGGAAGTGGTGGGCAAAAGGTTTGCGGAAAGTGTCCATGATGGTGACAAGCTTGGTGCCGTCAAAGGTCGAGGCGGTCGGCAAGGTCGACAGATACGAGTGGAAATCGCCGAGACCTACTAGGAATGACTCTGTCGGCCAACTGTTAGTATTGAATATGTGTGTCCAAGGTCAAGATGTAGCCTGTGTACCATGCTCTTGATGTGTCTCGTCCCAGATGCCTTTCTCTTTCAGGACTTGATCGACCTTCGGAAACAGCTCTGCTTCCTCATCATCGTGATGACTTTTGACAAATCGATACCAAGCAAGGCTGTATCCGACAAAGTCAGAATATTCCTCAGGCTTGACGTGGGGTGCTTGAAGGTAGATGGTGTTGAAGCCTCGGAGGATGGCATTGTGTAGTAGAGCCATATGCGTCGCGCCTTTGGTCCAGATGTCCTCTTTCTTGGTCAAGAACTGCGGTGTGTGTACAAGTTCACAAGGGCCATCAGCCCAACTCTGTCTCTCGCGCACAGCACTCGTCATGTTGGAAGACTTGTTGGCGAACAGTAAACCGATTGCGACAGCTACGATGGTGAGGGCGAACAAACGAGGCATCAAGCCGACCTAGCTGGAGAGAGGCAGAGCTCTATGGCCTCTGCTGGGATATATATCACGCATCCGCACATGATGTGCAACTTGTCAGGCCATATCACGTTGCGGTGCTTGTCAGGTCACCTTGATGATTGATCATCGACATGTCGAAGCCTCTTGGTGTGGCTGATCATCGGCAATCGTCTGATTGGTCAACGCTTTCCGACGACATCACCTCCTTCCTCTCATAGTCCACCAAGATAGAAGTCGCATCGCAAACATCGACTGCATGAGTCCGTTCCATGTAGAGTGTCCTCGATTACGAGTGTCGCTGGTAACGAATCCCCCAAGTCCGCAAGTCCGCTGTCGACACTAGCACTTCATTCTTCGACATGATGTCGCCAAGTAGGTAGCTTTCTGTCTATGTCGTTCCTCGTAAAAATAAAAAAAAGCTCCTTCCAATGGTTCCCAACGCACCATGGTGACTATCGTGTAACCGAGAGAGATAATTCATGGTCCACTTTGCCCAAGGTTTGCCATGAAAGCTTTCTTCGCCTTTCTCGTCAAAGTATAGATCACATTACTACAGATCACAGATGCAAACGTTTGTGTCTCCTCGTTGACGTTTGCTCTAAGATTCCGCGGAGTTTTGTTCACTCATCCCAATTCTCCAGTCTTCCGATCCTGCACACAAAACACTTCGCTACTCACGTCCGCGTTTAACGTGGGTGTCACCTCTACATCTGCCTGAACCTACTCTGATCAATCAACCATGGCCTTCATCAAGCTACACGACCAAGACCCCGAGTACTATTGGTTTCAATACGTGGGTGCGGTCGCTCACTCCGTCTTTGACGAGATTCACGTCAACATAGCCATGTCCAAAGCATACACTCTTCTTGAACCGGGTAGCAGAAAGCTACCGGCCAAGGAGAGAATATTCTTGACTATCTGGTTGGCTTACTTGACGCCGGTTTGGCAAGAAGCTGAGGTATTTCTGGAATCCACATGGTCGTATTATCGCTAATACGTTTCCAGACGCTCAAATACACAGCATGTCAAGATTACTTGATTTATCTATGTCGTGGTCAACAACCCCTCATCGACGTCGAATGTTGGATCGATTGTCTAGGTATGAAGACAGCACTGAACACTCCTGTCGATGGACTCTCGCACTTGCTTGACCAGCTACGTCTTGTGGAAGAGCCATTCGGAGAGTATTTCCGAGAGAACAGATTCGAGCAGATCATCATGGATCCAATGGTGCTATTGGAACACAATGCTTTCATGAGCTTCATGGTTACTGGGAAGAAGCCGAGCAATCTGCTACGTTTTAAGTCTCAACCCCCAACTGAGATCGGTCCATCTCTAAAGGTAAGAAGATACCACCGAAGATCGAACATTGTGTTGACCATCCTTCTAGCCCGGAGAAAAGTCTGTCATCGAGCTCGAGACAGTGCGCTACTTTCAAAAGCTGAACCAAGACTGTGCAACACTGGAAACTGTCCTGGGCGTCTTCGGTGAGAGAATCAAGAGAAGAAGACAAGACATCGAACGGTACCACGAGCAGATCCGTGTCGTCGTCGAGGGAGCGAGCTACAAGCATAATGACTTGTTGATGGCATTGAAAGTCCTCGAAGCTGCAGAAGCCGGAGAAGAGGCCGACGTGGCTGCATGGCGTGGCCTTGATGACACGAGACAGACGATGCTCATCACGACAGGACGGTTGCAATGCATGCTAGACATCAAGAAAAAAAGCAACCACAACAAAAACAAGAACAGATCTCTGAAGAAGAAGCTACAGCAAGGCGGCCAGCAAGACGGTCAGCAAGACGGTCAGCAAGAAGACCAACAAGACAACCAACAAGACGATCATGCCGAGAACATGGGTGGAGAGGCCGAGTTGATTGTGGTTGCAGACACTGTTGTCAAGGCGGAGGAGAAGGGCGAAGCTTTCGTGCAACCATGGTGCGTCGGCAATGTGCTTCAGAAGATGGATTAAGTCCTCTCTTCTATCGACTTTGAATTCTCCATGGATGGCGCATGGGAGATTGAGAGAGCTCGGGCAAACGGACGAAGAGCATGGTAGGAAATTACGCCGATTCCGGCGGTCGCTTCACATGATGGTGCTTTCAGCCTGCAGCGACGGTGAGGAAGGGACACGACAATCTCGAGCGACCGACACCTTCCTAAAAGATTTCCCTATTCTGCGAATGAACTACTAGCTGATTAGCTGATACTGCTTTCTTGAGCTAAATTTCCAAATACAAAGCTGGTTTCCTCGAGTGTTGCAGAGGCCGCTATGTGCCAGTCCGGTTCTTCTCAACTTTTGGAGATGCTGGAGTGTTGTAGCTGTTTCTCGTAATATCCTTTGTGAAAGTCGGGTGTTTTCCCCGGCGTTTGCTCGTTGTGTTGTCGTTTGCATACCCCGCCGTCACTCACGTTTCCATCTTTCTACCACAAAACTCCATCGCGCCTTCCAAAACTATCACAGGACTCATTACTCTCACCAAAATCTGTCCAACATGGTGCCTCGTCCAGGCAGAAACTTTCCCGGAGTTCGTCATCACTCTTCGAGTGCAACCTCAACGCACTCATGGATGCTGACAATTTCAGATGCAGGGAATGAACGCCAACCAACTTTTTGACATGCTCCAAGCCGGTTATGTCATCCCTATCTACGAGCGCGAAGATTCCGAGCCCGAACAGCAAGAACCGCGCATCGTGGAACTTGACGACGACTACGACAGTGAGAAAGAAAGAGAAAAGAAGAAGGCCAAGAACAAGAAGAAATACTTGCGTCAGAAGGAGAAGGCTCAGGCCGAGAAGACCGAACTTCAGCCTCAGCAGTCTGGTCGCAACGATTCTGTCGCCGAAAGTCTCGACCACATGTCTATCCAAGATTCCACCACTACCAACTCTACCCATGCGAAAGGCAGCAAAACTTCCACTGAGCCTCAACCCAAGCTCTCGAAACGTCAGAAGAAGACTCTGCTCAAGAAGGCCAAGCAAGCTCAATCCACACCTCCCACCTCGGAATCTGCTTCCACTTCCATCAATGGCGATGCTACATCCGACCCTCGCGAGAGCACCAACAAGGCTGCTGACGCAAGCTCCGAAGGTTCCAAGCAGGACCAGAACAAGAATGGAGACAAGAGCAACAGCGTTGGTCACGAGAAGCACGAAGATGGTAATGACAAGGGTGAGGAGAAGGAAGTTGCCACTGAAGTCGAGGTGGAGGCTGTCATGGCTACTGTCGCAAAGCGTTTCGGTCAATGAGCATGGGTCAAGACATCTGTATCACAGGAAGACTGTCAAGGGAATGGATGGAAAAATATAGCCATGCTGAATAAGCATGAGTCGGACAGTCTGGTATGTTGCTCTTCAATGTTGTCATGCAGAAAGTTCAAATGCAATGAATCGTCATCTTGTGTCTCTGATACCCTATACACCCCGCGTTCCTTGCATCATCGAGTGTTGCATCTATTCCTTAGACCATTGGTAAAAGTTCATTTGACTCGGTGCACGATTCCTGAGACAGAACCCCTGTGGTGAGGAAGAAAGCTCCGGAACGACGGATTTCTTTGGGTGCCTGTGCTGTGATTGATGTCGAGCGTCAAGTACTACCTCCTCGAAAAGCCATGAATGTACGCAGCTTCCTCCAAGCGGCCACTGTCTCTCAACTATGGTCGCAATGCATGATTTCAGCTGTTCTGGGCCGCTGCGTCAGTCGGAGTACGGAACAGATTATACCGTCACTGGTCGTACAGGGGGTATCGAGGCAGTCATGGGGTTATGTACAGAGCTCTGAGTTCTCAATCATCTCGGTTCTGGGCGCCAATTTTCATTGGCTCGTTCTTGCCTTACTTCACAGGCGCTACAAACCAACTTGATCACCCCCATCGTCTTTTTTAGTCTATGCGATGTAGTATACACTGAGCCAGGAAAGACGAGTATCGTAAACAATTAATCTCTATTACGTGCCTTAAAAGCAACCAAAACAACCAAGACTCCCTTCTATATCAATCTCGTAACATCATTGAGTATCTTCGAGCAATCATCTCCGTCCTTCATATTCTCCTCATCCACCAGCAGTCATTTCCAAGTTGAGCTTCTCCCTCTTCATGAGCACACCACTCACCAGAGCAACTGCACCGGCGGCAATAGTGAGGACCCAGATGTCTCTGAGAGTAGCAGCGATGGCTTCCAACACCAAGCCTTGGAGGGCTCTGTCACCACTTGCCAGGATGGCAGAGTGAGCACCACCCAGAGCAGCTCTGATCTCGGTGTCGGAGAAGTTGTATGCCGATACGGCATTCTTGATGTTGTCGAAACCAATATTCTGGTACAAGCACCCTGCGATGGACAGACCGATAGAGAGAGATCCAATCTGAGCCACGTTGATGAATCCAACAGCATTGAGTGTGTCAATCTGGTCGACCACAGCGACGGCAACAGAATATGCTACTTGCATACTCATGCCTGCTCCAAAGGCCATCAAGACTTCGTAGCCGTATATCTTGGTCGTAGATGTATCCACGTGGACGGTGTGCATCAAAGCACCACCAGCTACTAGCAAAACGCCGGTCACGATGTAGAAGGGTTGGTAGCGACCAAAGGCGGGGAGTAAGCCACCGCTCAACATGACCGAGGCGACAAAGACGCAGATGTAGGGAAGTAGTCTGACGGCAGCCTTGATGGGTGAATCGCCCTTGGTGAACTGGAAGAAGATGGGGATGTAGTAGACACCAAGAGCGAGTCCAGTCGACGATGCTGCAGTTCCGGTATAGAGCAGAATCAGTGTTCGGCTTTTGAGGAAGTGGACAGGGAACAGGCGACGCGATGGCGTAGTAGCGATGCTCAAGCCCTGTTGGACGACGAAGGCGAGCAGAAAGACGGCGAAGACAACCCAAAGTGCGATTGGACCGGCCTCACTCCACTTCCACAGAGAGCCGCTAAATGTCAGAGCAACTTGCAGAATGGCAAATATGCCAGCGAAGAGGAAGGCACCCAGCCAGTCGATCGTAGCAAGCTTCTCCATAGCACTCATCTTGGGCTTCGGGTTGTGAGAGGGGAAGAGAAAGAGGTAGACCGGCGAACTGACTGCGGCCAGAGGCAGATTGATGTAGAAAGCCCATCTCCAGGTCGCAGAGCTTACTGCAAAGCCTCCACCGACGACAGGGCCAAGGATACTGCCTGCGCCCCAACACAGGCCAATCAAGGCGTTGTAGATGGGTTGTTCTTTCTTGCTGGTGAAGGTCGTGATGTAGGTCAAAGCACTGTAGAAACAAGTTTGTTAACACCAGATCAATCTCCAGATACACATACAGACAACGGAAGGTGTTACTTACCCCAGGTACATTCCAGCTCCACCCATGCCAGCAATGACACGTCCAACGATCAAAGCATTCATGTCAGGGGCAGCGCCGCAGAGTGCACTTCCGGCTTCGAACAACACGAGACTACCGATGAACATCCATTTGACGTCAAAAAGAGCATACAAAGCTCCAACAAGAAGAACGATCGACACCGAGCCCATGGGGAAGCCGATGCCCACCCATGAGAGCTTTTCAATGTCGCCAAATGCTTCAAGGATAGGGCCTTGGACGTCTGCTGCGATGGTGGTATCAAGGCCTTTGGGAATGAAATCAGCAAGCGTACGAAAGGCATCGACAGATATTATGTGCTCATACCATAGAGAAGAGCAGCTGTGTAAATGCCAACACAGACTAGATACCACTTCCAGTTTGGCATTCCCCTGTCAAAGCCAGCTTCCTCCTGATCTGGAGTGCTGGCACGTTGATCCTCGAGATCATTGTCGTAAGACTCGGGTTTGCTGTCGGATATCAGAGACATCTTGGATGGTTGATAACAAGTTGTACTATCGAACTGCGCTGAATTGGTTTGTATTTTCTAGGTGTCAAGAATCATCATAACTTATGTACCAGTTCCCTCCTGGTCACCAGCAATAGAGGATTGATAATCACAGTGTTTGATTCATCCGATGGATGTTGGATCCAAGGGGTATAATGGTGCAAGATAGCATAGTCGGCCTCATGTTTGCTGCTGTGGACGTGATAGAGTTTCCCCGGGGCAATCGTTCGTCCGAGTTGAGAACATTTCGCTCCAGGTGTATGGAGAAAGGATCTTATCGTTGGCAGTTCTGTAGTTGAATCATCAAGAAGTCGCAAGGATTACCCAGTAGGCGATGATAAGTCAACGTTTGGCTTGTGGTGGTCCGTGCGACAATTGAGGAAGGTCTGCGACGTTCAAAAAACGGGATGGTTCGGTCTGCAAAGCATGATGAGTCAACAACGAAAAGAGAGTTCATCCTCCAATGTTCACACGGAGCATCTTTCCTCGAGCATGGAATGGTCTGCACAGGGGAGCATTTTCAAGGTGAAAGTCGCGCTCCTAACCGTGAAATTTCACAGCCGTCATGCCATCGCGCCGTAGTTGACAGCTTGCGTTAAGACTCGCGGATGTATTGCCTATACGTAGCAGGTGTCGCGAAGTACAAACACGCGCTGAGGTTTGTAAACAGTCGAAGTTGAAGCATGAAAGGAAAAGAGAGAAGCGGGGGCACGTTTGGCCGATCGGTCACGAGTCCTCCCGTCAGCGCCAGCGGCCAGGCAAAAACGCTAATGAAACCTCCTTCGCTGCTTCCTTTGCCCAAACATCGGACAGCAGATCAGCCCAGATTACAATTACCAATTGCACCGATAAACGAGACGGTGCAAGCTTTGCAAGACACTGCCATGCTAATACGGCTTTTCACGCTTCCGCCGCTTTGACGGTTGGCTCTCTCTCTTTTTGACTGTGATATAAAGCTCAACCCTCTTACTGACATCCTAAATCGCAAACATCAACTTCCGGTACCAACTGACAGTCTAACACTCCAATTAAAACATAAACTCTCCGACAAACCTGACAATCGCTCGCGACAAGCCTTTTCTACACGCATCCTCAGCAACTGCCTAGCATAAAATCGACTCCCGACTAGACACTATAGCGAACGGCTTCGGCTCAGTCAACCTTTATCTCGATCAAGGAATCACATCGCATACTTTCCGACATGCCTTTCAACCCGACAAAGGACATCCCGGACTTGTCTGGCAAGGTCATCATTGTGACTGGTGGCAGCAGTGGTCTCGGTAAGGAGAGTGTACACCAACTCGTCAAGCACAATCCTGAGAAGATCTACCTCGCTGCCAGAACAAGCCAGCGAGGTAATGCCGCCATCAACGATATCGAGAAAGCCACCCCGTCCGCCAAAGGAAAGATTCATTACCTAGAGATCGACATGGCTTCCTTCGCATCGGTCAAGAAGGCTGCCGACCGTATCCTGGCAGAGAACAACCGTCTGGACATTCTCATGAACAACGCCGGCGCTACCGGCGGTGCCCCGGGCCTGACTACCGAAGGCTATGAAGATCAATTCGGCAGCAATTACATGGGTCCTACTCTCTTCACCAAGCTCCTTTCTCCTCTATTGCGCAAGACGGCAGAAGAACCCAACAGCGATGTTCGCATCATCAACCTCAGCTCCGAACTCTTCAAACAAGGCCCTAAGGATGGAATCTTGTTTGCCAAGCTGAAGAGTCCCATGGCTGATATGGGTTCCATTCCCCGGTATGGACAGTCCAAGCTTGCAAACTACTATTTCAGCAAGGTTGCCGCTGAAAAATATCCCACCATCAAGTCCGTAGCTCTCCACCCTGGTGTCGTCAACACTGGTATCTGGGATGAATTCAAGAAGAGAAGACCATACCTGGGCATGGTGTTTGGTGCTCTCTCTGGTCTTTTCCTTACCGACGTTCATGAAGGCGCAAAGAGACAGTTGTGGGCGGCCACTGCCAAAAAACAAGATGTCAAGACTGGTGCCTTCTATACACCGAAAGGTACTGAGTATCCTCAAGCGATACTCAAGAACGACAAACTTGCACACGAGCTGTGGGACTGGACCGAGAAAGAGTTTGCAAAGCACGGCTTCTGATTGAGTTTTCTAATTTGCATGGGAGTCGGGTTGGGTGTTTTACACCGTTGCTTTATCATATACTTGTCTTACTAATGAATTATTCTTACCTTTCCGTCCGTCGCTTCCAGTCAGACTCGTTCGGATGATCCAAGACGTTCTTCAAATCTGTCGTTCTTGTTTCACCGATTGAGCAAGACAGATTCTTACGGTGCTAGAAGCTTCTGTTCCATCCAACAAGCGACCTTGCGCGTTGCAGTTGCTTTCTGGATCTTCGCCTTTCACACTGGTATCTGCGCTTCGCCCTCTTCCCGACAACCACGTTTGCTGGGCGACACAATCCACTGATTCGAATCTCCTGCACGTGTGCATGAGCCCGCAGATGAGATTGGCCACATGATCCACGTCTATGTTACTGTACATTCACAATCATAAGCTATCTCCTCACAGTCAGTCATTCACTCTGACCTCGCTTCCTCACATGCCAAAAATTCACTCCTCTATCTACAAAACCACCTCTTCCCATCCTAGCACCGTCTCTTTCTCTTCCATCAACATCTCAAACACTAAGGCCTTCGGTGTCGACACTAACGTGCGCACAACTATCACGACCTGCGTGTGCTGCTTCTCCCGGAACAGAACAACTCGAGCCGAACCGGGTACCGGACGCTCTCTAGCGTAGCTCCTCGCTTCGTGTATTCGGTAAGTCTGAAATAAGAGTAACGGAAATAATGCACGAGTGTACTTGATTGAAGATGAAGATGGTAGGGGACGGAGTAGTCGGCATTGTACCCGGTGTAGACAATACGGAAATGCTAGTATCTCGTTTCTCCAATCGATGGAGTATCGTTCATGTAGTAACGCAATGGAACAGAACAGCGCGAGCCAAATCGGGTACCGGACGCGCTCAATCGAGCTTAGCATGAGTGGCGGCTTACAAGTTCCTACATAAAAAGCTCATGGATAAGTATTGTTCGCTTTGCTTACTTGAGTTACTAAAATTGATATTTGCGTCACTGTGTTCTTTATTAGGTTCGCACAGAGAATACCTTAAATCCGCTTCCTTACTCTTTGAACCGAATGACATGTATTGACGGCGAAGAAAGAACTACCCTAAGACTTCTACCAAAAGCCGGGAATGATCTCCGAGGTTCTGGTCTGGACTTTCTACTTCTATATGTGAATGTTTACGTCCCACATTCAGCATCGTCACTTCCTTCTCCTGTCATCAATCTCTCGACCTATTCAATCAACGACTTTACCAGTCAAAGTCTCTCCATATCCACCTTTCTACCCTTCACACGAAAAGTTCGTAGTCATGTCGGAGACGGTTGGGGCGTTACACCGAGACGATGGTTCGCAGACTTCGCCTGACAATACATCGTCAATATCCGACGACACAAGCACAGAACGAGTGGCATATACACCGTCCCATTCTCCCGCACCACCTGAGTCCCTATTCCCCTCTTGGCTCAACCCGGCCTACATCGGACACCTGCGAGATGCCAGAGAACGTAAACTTGAGGATCTGATTAAAGAGCTGGTCGAATCCAGAAGTCGGATGAGAGCGCTGCTCTACCGTGCAAAAGAGCCTGCAGACCCTTCCCTATTGACATCGGAATGGACCTGGGAGGACGAAGTGCGAGAATTACAAGAGCAAATGAGTGGTCTGAGAAACTTTATTTTTGAATTACATACAGCGATCGAGCTTTCTCGTCAGCACTCTGATGCCACAGAAGCACCTCACGATGCTGCTACAGTCCAAGGCAAATCACCAAAGCAAAACCCCAGCGCTAGAGGGCCTCCTTCCCAAAGCGTCAAGTCCCATACCGAGCTTCCCAAGGACGACGGCAATCTCACCCAACGGGAGCTCAGTCTGCAATCTCAATGTGACACTCAGCAACTACAACTTTTCCAACTCGCCCAAGCTCTGGCCACAGAGAAAAGCGAGACCGCGGAACTCCAAAACCAGCTCCAGGAAGAGAAAGAGGAAAACCGAGCATTACTTCAGCAATATGGACGTGTTCAATGGGAAAGGGTCAAGGCCGAACGTCAAGCTCAGCACGTCAAGGAAAGATTCAAGTCGCTCACCCGAACTGCCAAATCTCACATGTATCACAATGAACACGAATTGACAAGACTGAGGGGACAACTATCCGAATTACGGACGTCCCAAGCCTCACAATCATCAATAGAAGACATGAACGCCTCAACTCCTTCTGAACAACCGCAATTGCACAGCACCTCAGCTCTCTCTCAAGAGCCCGAACCGCACAGCTATATCGCGGATCACATGGCAGAAATAGCTTATGAAGAAGGCCGTTGGGCATTCGAAGAAGACAGCAGTACGGATGGTGAGGCTGATGATCAATACGAGATTGATTATGAAGAGCAGATGGAGAATAAATGCAGATCTCTCAAGTCCAAAATCAAGCGTCTCAAGCAAATGCTGCTGATTGAGAAGAAGAGGACCAAAGACGCAAAGAGCTTGCTTGAGATGGCCGTCAAGAATGGTCAATATTGGCATAGGCGTTTCGAGCAGAAATGCCTTTGCGAGGATGAGATCGGTGGTAATTGATGTCCGAGGCGGTAGATTACAAGTTCTCAATACGAAGCGTTTGATAGTGATCGATTAGCAAATGAATTTGACAGCCTAGCACTCACTGCACAGGAAGCTTGGTTACATATCATACTCTATCTCGATTCAGGTTCCTTCTATTCAGTCGTGAAACCACTGTCTGTCTTAGACTAAAATAAATTCACGACAGGAAAGTCATATTTTGATCGGGCTTGGAACTTGGAACTTGGAACTTGGAACTTGGAAGACGAAACAATTGTTGAAGCGAGGAAAGCAAACACACGCTGTCATACGAGCAAAAAAACCGAGCAAAAAGATTGGAAGACGACGATTTCAAAGAACATGAGAGAAACAGTCAGACATCTTCGTACGTGAGCAACTCCATCCTTCAACTCTTTTTCAGAGCCTCCTCTGTTAGCTCTCCCCTTTCCGCTGTCTCGATTCACGACTCCGCAGCAAGAATCTCCCGAGGGTGCACTGAAGTACATCCACGAGCATTGAGATCTCCTTCAGGATGCATGTGATACATGCACAGGTTGAAAGGCGGGCATTGGTCCTTGAGGAATGCAGCCTGGCTGTGGCGCTCAAACAAGGCAGTTGACAGATCCGAAAGGAAAGCAGCGGGTTTGCAATCTGTTGTGGTGGGGTAGACCACCCAGTCTTTGTGTCCGTGCCAGACGTAGAGATCGACTAGCAAGCGTCTTAGAGGGGCATCCTGGAGCGTGTTGTCATAGACTACTTGGGGTAAGGTGAGGTCCAGACGGCCCTCCTCGGCAATTTTGGCAATCAAACAGTCAACCACGGCATTCTTGAACCGATGGTCCAAGAATTTGTCTCCCAAGATCCAGGCGCGGACCAAACCCAGGAACTCGGTGTCTTGGAAATCATGAGGCTGCGTCTTGCGCCAGATACGGCCAGCATAGACCCATTCGACGTAGATTGCAAAGGTTGAAGGATCATCTTCGAGCGACATGAATGTTTGGCCATCTTGTATGATCCACCACTCTTTCTTCGAGGCGGCTTGGAAGTAGGGACTGCAGTGCGCGAGAACGTTGATGTGAACGTGGAATTCTGTGTGAGCTTCTGAACTTCCGACGAGAATGGTAGCGAGAGGGCCAGACGGCCTAGTTATAAATCAGTGCAGTCCTCAACAACCAACAGCTTAAGCTTACGAAATGAAGTCTAAAACACGTTGGTTTGTTTTCTGCTGGGGGGCAACCCGGACACCTGTTTGTAGGACCTCGAGCGATTTCTGAGAGAACATGCCGAAGTGGTGTAGAATGCTGGGTACCGGTTTCTCTGTATCATGAAGGCGCTGCTCTTCGAAAGAGACATTGTGATAGCCAGGAAGGATGGAGAAGGACTGATATCTGTTGGGGGCTTCGTTTTCCAACAGGCCGGGCAACGCGAAGGCTGGTCTGTACTTCAAGATAACGGGACCGTCTTGCGCTGAAGACATTCTGAGATTGGGCGCGCTTATAATGAAGAAGATAGGTGAGAATTCTCCAGGTGCTGTTTTGTGAAGAAGAGAGGATTCTAGTGGGACAAGGCGTTGAAAGGAGGAACGAGGCACCAATATTTATCCACTTTGGGCTGCTCCTATGCCGTTACTGCCGTGATAGATTTTGTCTCCATCAAGTGGTGCAGAGTGAAAAAGCAACCACTGAGGAAGTCGTGATTCAGTTCTCGTCACTTCACTAATCAAGCGCCAACACGCAGACTACTTGCTTCCTGGCCATTGTTTCCTCTTCGGGCGGTAAACAGCCCTTTCTTCGTCTTGACTTCTTCGGCATCTTCAAAGACCGAAACGCCTGATTCTCTTGTCGGCACACAGAGTCAGGGAGCTCTTGCTAGTTGACCGTGAAGCAGATGTTTATTGACTTCACCTTGGTCCGGACGTTGAGCAATCTTGCGACTCGGACCCAAATCTGCTCGCACTCCATTGTCCAGAGGCACTAAAATCTCCGAGTACCGCTGTCTTTTTCAAGGTCCAGCTGAAGTCGTAGCTGATCGATCGTATGCACTTGGTTCCTCATCCCGATATCTAATCATGCCCTCCTTCTCTTCATCTGCGATGCTGTATGGCAGCACAGATGAGAGTTCATCATGGCCGCAGTAGTTCTTTGGGCAGAGCGAAAGTTAGTCATGACATACTTGTCAAGCCGTATTAGCATGTTGTTGCTTTACCTATTTCCGCCGAGGGCTCAACTTGTCATTTCACTCCGAGTTCGAGCAAGGTAGTTCCCTCTCGTAGGCGGATCATCTTATGTGCTACAGCTCGGCACTTCTGCAGTTGTGGAAACGCATAACGATCCCCAAAGGTAAAGCCAGAATTAACAAGGCCTAGTGGTGCTCAAAACCTTTGTGCGTTTCCAATAAGTCCTATAATTGCGTATCGCTGCAACGCAGGAGTCGAAGCGACATATTCGAGAACATGTCATGAAAGAAGATGAAAACTCACCAACGACACTTGCTGACCCGGCTGGTACAAAGATGCAAGGATGACACAGAGGTCTGCAGAGGAGATAAAAGTGATATTAAACCTTCCTTTCGAAAACCCTTCCCCTTGATACCCTCGTGAAGCAACCAATTATGTACATTGCCAACGCCGATCCTCCTTACTCATCGCTTATTCCATAAACTCCTTGTCGTAATGCACAGACACCAATGCTCAAAGCTCTTTCGGGCTCGGAATCGCAACTCCCTCTCCTTCACCCTTGCCGCTGCTCAAAATAGCAAATCTTAGAATCACCTCTGAACAAGTGACCAAGATCGATATGACGATGAGCACGATGACGATCCATGTAATTTTTGTCATCTTTGTATCTGCAATAGCGTCTGAGAGAATTTCAGCGAGGTCCAAGAACACCTTGCAGCGTTCGTTGAGCACTTGAATGCGAGGCTTGATCTCGAGATACTCTCTGACGGCGGCATAAAGCGGTAATAATGTCGGTTCGCTGTCCCAGAAGAAGTTTGGTGTGTCTAGCATGTTGGAGCTGAGGTTGACATCGACACGGCCTTGGAAGAGCTTTCCGACAAGACTGACGACTTGACTACGGCTCATTCCAAGTTGGCCCTCCAGAGCGAGCTTACGAGGCACATACTGTGCTTCGGACATGGTGCGCTGCATGCGCTCTTCGAAATAGCTAAGTTTGGTCGACTGTGAGATGGCATGACTCATAGCCAATTTGATCATATGGTCGTTGGTACGTAACGTAATCATGTCGTTGAATATGCGAGGCTTGTCAATATCAACATTGTACTCAAAGTGGAAGTCTTCGGTCTCGAAGTCGGCTTCGCTGAGCGGTCGTGATACGAGACCCAAAGTGTTGGTCAAGGCTGGTGAAGAAGTGCTGCTGAGTTTGGTCGGGATATTTGAGGAGCTGCTGAAAGTCAAGTCGGCCAGGATGTCCTTCTCTTGATGTGCTGTGAAATTCCAGAAGACGGCGACACCATAGCTGAAGACGTAAAGTTCTGCGACAGACAAGGCATCGGCGATGGTGCTGTGGCCTGAACTTGACAAGTCGCTTGAGTGGCTGTGGCGGCGGAAGTTTGGTTCTTCGTGGTCCCTGGCATTACCATGGACTGTGTATTCATCACTCTCCTCCATCCAGCCTTCACGGTGGTCGCGGCGCTCGTTGGCCTCGATCTGTTCGTCCAGGATACTTCGACCACCAGGGTTCTTCAAGACAGGACTACTGCGAATGCGATAGCCATCGCTACCGCCCAGAAGAGGCAGTTGGTAGACGGCATACAAACAGTCGTCATACAGCTTGGTGCGAGCACCATGTTGCTCGCGTACAAAGTCGGCGGTGGCGCGAAGACGGTAGCTCTGAGCAGTGCAGTATGCTGTGACTCTGGCCAGTTTGTCGGCACGACTTGCTTTCGGTAGGCGTTCGGCATAACTCTTGTCGCCTATCCTGGGAGCTTTACGGCGGCGGATTTGCTCGTCGGATGGCGGAGCCTCGTCCTCATCCTCATCTTCCTCGGAGGGGGTTTTCTCGCTCGTCTCGGGGAGCAAGACAAGTTTTTCGCTGACTTTACTGCTTCGCGCTGGGATGTGAGGGCCGCCTACGGGGATGCTGAGAGAGCGGCCTGCTAGTTTCGGGTCCAGAGGGTGTCGGCCGCTAGGGGTGCGCGTATGTTGTGCGGGTCTAAGACCTCCTGGAGGACCACGTCTCTGGGCCGAGGGGATGTCGGAAGAGAATTGCAAGACATTGTCGACTGAGATGAGTTTCGTAGTGCCGGTGCGAGGGAGAGTGTTCGGCCGCTGAGGCTGCTGTTCGCGCGCATCCGTGACCTGGCAAGACATGGTTAGTTGGTGTTGGTCTCTGCGATTGCGCGTGTTGGATATGGACAAACCAGCACGGTCGGGCCTCGCTTCTTGACAGGTGCAGCCATTGTTTGCTTTGAGATTGTCTGTGGTTGTCGAGTCTACAGTATCGAACCTGCCAACAATAATCTCGTTTCGACTTTGCCAAGTGCTTGTCCTTCTTCGACAGAGTCGACTCCTTCCCCACACACGTCACCATGCATCTTGCTGTCGTATTTGCCCTTGCACTTGTCATCTTCGATTTGCATCGCTCATTCTCTTCTACAACACAAAAGACATGTGCCTCTGTTGTCTTTTGCTTGCAAGTTGTCTTGTCGCTCTACAGCAGGTCCCTCTCGATTCCATGCCATAAGTCTGGGGGCCTTCACGCATTGCAATGGCACGAATAGGACTGCGCCTTCAGGAGGAGGGTGTTCGAACTCGCCCCTGCCATTGGCTGCACCGGACACGGCTCAAAACCATGGCGAACCTGTCCTCAATCGGCTCTCACTGACGCTGCAAAACATCGACGCTTATCTACAGCCTGGCCACACTCAAGATTGACAAAAAGGAAGCTCTCCATCGGGGAATCGAACCCCGGTCTCCCGCGCTTGACGAGATTGCTCTTGACAAGCGGAAATCATGACCACTAGACCAATGAAGATGAGCCAGCTGTGCTGGTATTGGTTCATGGAGGAAAGCTCGGTCGGCAACCAACATGTTTTTGTCACGTTGATGCCACGCACCAAACGCAGCTGCGTCACTTCTATATCTCTGGCCTCAAACGCACTGTATGCCAACGCACAGAGATACAACCTCACGGTTGAGAATTGTGCTATTCAAAACTCCGTGTCGGTATACTGGGCTAATTTCGCAAAGGCGCTGAACCCAAATAGCGGAAGTCCTTCTTCAGTCTTCTTGTCATCAGGGGGGGTGACGTGGTTACACACATGGTTGAGACCCTCTCCAGTCATTTTGAGATTATCGTAGAATACCAGATGACTCAGTCGGTTCCGCCAGAGGGACCTGCCAATATTGCTAATGGGCTATCCTCAAACAATGTTACAATAATCAAAAGCAAATCAACTCCATCACGCCGATCAAAGTAGGCCCGTCTCCAAAATGATCGAAAATCAAGCACCGACTGTTACTCCGGATCATAACACATACCAGCTGTCCAACTCTGACTTACTGGAACGAATTCACGACCTTACCCTACAGCTCAGGGAGCGTGATGCCAAAATTGAAGAACTCAGCTCCAGTCTCAAATCACTCGACAAATCCAGACATTCTTACGTTTGTAGTTATCACGTCAAACCCAAGAGGAACAGACCAAATTCAACCAACACAACCGTGCTCATACCTTCCGAGGTCCAAGAGCCTCCAATCTACGAGGAGCCAATCAACCTGTTACTTCCACCCCATTTCAGCGAGACCTGGCTGTACGACATGAAATATCAAGACTAGCAGCGGTATGGGAGGTGGAGGAAAAGCCAATGAGGTACATGATTTGGAACGAAAATATCAAGGATGAGCGAATGGAATCCGACTCTGAGACCTGTCATGCGGGACGTCGTGGTAAGATCAGAGCCCAGATTTATCGCGCAGCAGGGTTTTGATCGCAGTTGAATAAGAAGAACGGGTTTTTATCGTAGATTCCTGGTCATTGCTACCGCTTCCACTCGTGAGCTGTTCGATTTACCTTCCAACGACAGACCAACTCTTCGCGTGAATGCATTCGATTTAATCTATCTACCCAAAGAGGATATATTAAGAAACTTCGAAATGAGCGGCTTGAAAGTATGCGAGTTCTAATTGTATCTCTATAGTCTATGATGTTCCCTAGTTTGTTCCGCTATAACTCCAAATGTGATGATTTTTTTGTACAAGAATGTGACATTGCATCAGTGACCTCGAGCAGTCAATCTAGCATGCCTGTAAGATCTACTGGTGGCTAGCCTTGATAACATCAGCAGCTCTCTCGGCAAGAGCATACAAAGTGCTGGTCAAGTGGCCAGACACCTGGAAGGGGAGCACAGAAGCATCGACAACGCGAACGTTGGCGGTTCCGTAGACCAAGTGGTTGTCGTCGACAACACCACCGAGTTCCTTGGACATCATAGCGGCAGTAGAGATGTAGTGGTAGTTGGAACGGTAGACCGACTTCAACCAGTCACCCCAGACGGCGTCGGAAGCGTTGGTAGGGACGGAGTCGAGGCCAGGAAGGGTCTCGGAGGTAAGGATGTTGCTCAAAGGAGCGGTAGTGGCGACCTTTCTGGCAGTTCTGGCAGTGCCAATCTGTTGCTTGATGTCATAGTCGAGCAGGAAGTAGTTGGGGTTGATGGAGGCAGGGGCGGAGGCGTTGGCAGACTTGATGTGAATGTTTCCACGAGAGAAAGGCATCAGACCCCAGTACTCGATCAAGCCAGCGCTGGCTGAGGGTGCGTTAACAATGATCTCAGAGATGACAACTTCATCCTCGAAGATGAGCTCGTGCTGGATGTTGAAAAGCTTCAGCAGAGTGTCGACGTCGGTAATACCGCCGGTTGCTTGTACAGTCTTGTTGGCGTATTGTTCGAGCGATGCCTTGATGGTCTTGCTGAATGATGCAGTGCTGTTGCCCCAGACGTCGGTAGCATTGAAGTATCCGATAAAGCCACCAGCGCCGGTGAATTTCTGAGTTGCATCGTAGTTGGTGTCAACGGTAGTCTGGTCCTGGAGGTTTTCGCCGACGAAGGGAGAGTGGACCTTGACTTCGATGCCGAGGTTTTCAAGCACGCTGAGGTATTGTTAGTTGCGACCGACCGATATTGATGGATTGTATCAACTTACGCAGGGTTACCGACACCCGAGAGTTCAAGCAGAAGAGGAGATCTCAAAGATCCGGCAGACAAAACGACTTCCTTGGTAGCAAGTAGGCTCTGCTCGGCACCAGACTTGTCGGTGAAGACAACACCATTGGCAAAAGCGACCGAAGAGTTGTCATTAGACCAAGTCAGACGTTGTGCGAAAGAGTTGAGGTAAACGTCAAGGTTGGGTCTTGTGGTGAAAGGGTAGTAATAAGCACGAGCGGCGTCCTCACGAAGATCCAATGATCTGTCGAATGTCTTGGGGAAGACGTTGTATCCGCGCATGGATCCGCTGTTCGCTTCTCCGTTCCAAGGCAGCTTCATGGCCTTGAATGTGGCATTGAGCATGCTTGAGAAGTTGTTGCCGACCATCTCAGTGGGCCAGCTGACAGCCAACGGGCCTTCGGTACCGTGGTATTCGGGCAAGTAGGATGCGCCCATCGAGACTTGGGCCTCGGTAGGGTATTCGAAGTATTCGCTCTTCTTGTAGTATGGCAGCAGGGAGTTCCACGTGATGTTGTTTCCGACCTTCTTCCAGCTGTCGATCTGGCTGCTCTCGGCACGCATGTAAGTCATGCCTATGTATCAAATCATGTTAGCCTGATTTGATGAAAACAGTAGAGAGACTTGCCATTGATGGTGCTGGTACCTCCCAGCGCCTTACCAGCTCTCAAGATCTGAGTCTTGTTGCCGGCATACACCTGAGCTTCGCTCTCGTATGCCCAATCGATTTCTGTACCAAAGGCCTTGCCATAGCCGGATGCGCTGGTAACGTTCGTGTTGTTGAAGACTTGATCGCCAGCCTCAATAACAGCAACAGAGACGGTCGGATCTTCGCTCAATCGATTGGCAATGACCAAACCGGAAGTGCCGCCACCCACAATAATGTAATCATAACGAGGCGTGGATTTGGGCAGAGTATTGGGGATAGCAAAAGCAGTCGAAACGAGCGCGAGGGTAGCGAGTCGACCCAACATGGTTTGATAAGCTCTGGGGAAAACTGAAGAAGAACAAACAGAAAGAAGTGGTTTGGAAGGAGTGATTGCCTGCCAGCCAGCAGGGGAGAGTCTACTTATGCTTTTGAGCTTTCAGGCAGGAAATAGCATTTACAGTGATTACCAGAACATATCGCACGATTGAATAAAACCTTCCTTGCCCTACCTTGATTTCTGTACGACATGTTAGAGAGCAGATGATAGGTTTGTCAGTTTGCAAGGTTAACCAAGATTTCGTGATGGCTTTTCGGGCCGTGCGGGACTGTCAATTCGGCCCGTCCCCTTGTAACAACCATTAACAACACTTATGCTCCTTTTCTGTGACGATCTTAATGTGTGTTTTTATCTGCTTACAGACTGTCTATATCCTTAACTCTAGTACAAATCTTAATGCTCGTTAGGCATATGCTCCGTTCGATCAATGTAGCTTCTTCACTTGCAGAGAAATCGTCTCATCCCTTGACCTGATTTCTCTGGCAGGTCCGCAGATGTGTCTCTGTTTGGTCATTGAGGCCTTGTCATTTATGTAACAACATACTCAAATTCTTCGATCCAGCGGCCGTTCCGAACTTCTGAAGAGAATGCTTGCGGCCATCCGCCTCGCAAGATTAAGCCCCTCCCCCTCCGCCTCATGTATTTTCCTATGCTTTCAAAAACTCCACGGTCTTGACGTGCCAACCTGACATACAGAAGATTCGGCGTTCTAGGCACATCCAGATCTCTTGCAACTCTTCTCATGACGGTACTAACTCTTCCATGGTAGTCCTCCCAACAACTGCTCACCACTTGATTATCTCTTATGAGAAAAGCGTAGAAGCTTAAGAATGCATGTCTACCGGTAGGTACCAACAAAGGTATTGGGACTCTGAAACGGCCGGAAGACTCGGTCAGAGCGTTCACAAAGGCCTCATCTGCCTCGCGGAAGAACGCGTCAAGGTGTCCATAATCGGCGCAGGCCCGTTGGAGGAGTTCAAGGGTTGGCAGAGAGACGCCATTGTCTTCTGATGGTCCTAATAATGGAATATGATGGAAAGCTTGCCGTCTGAGCAACTCAAGTAGTTCATTTCGCCCTGTGACCCCACGTCCGAACCATGCGGACTCTGAGGGAGCTCTTCTGTGAATCGGATGATCAGACTGGTCGTTCGACTCCACAACTTCCTCATGATTGTGGGGGTGATGGTCCTGTTCCACGTTCACGCCGACCAGAATCTCGCTCACGTATTGTTGAACGGCCGGAATATCTTCAGGAGGAACGGTGTCTTGTGTGACACTTAAATCTGAGCCCCCACGGCCTGCAGGTTGCTGGCCATCGATATGTTGCTGGTTGTCCGATGGCATAACGGCTGGTACGGCGGTGACTGTCGACTCTTGAATATATCGCAGATAACGTTGATGTGAAGGTTATTCTGGTAAGATGTGTACTTTTGTAGTAGCGACAGTTATAGTCATCCAGATCCTTTTAGCTCTATTGCAGAGACTGTCACAAAACTGCGATATCAGTAGCCGGCTGGCAGCGATCCGAAAAGTGCTCGAATACACGCATAGCACATGGAAGAATGGACGATGAATCCTTGCGGTCGATTTTCCAGAGAAAGAGCATGAGTCAACTTACAAATGTCGAGCTTACGCCGATACATAAGTAGATGGCAAGTCAAGAGAAAGAGTGTTTTTACTCGGTGAGTATGCCAGATTGAGTCTCGGCGTATGAATCGAACAGTCAGCTTTCACACTCTTGGTCACCATATTGAACCACGAGGGACATGAATTTGGCGGGGTGTTGCTTTTACGAGAGCCCTTGAGTCGCGTACTCGTCCATGACACGAAGGGGTGTAGAGTAGAAGAACTCTTTCAGTTGTTGAGTGTTGGAGTGCAGGATGGCAAAACAAAAAGTCAAGGAACATCAAAAGTCGAAATCGACAAGCGTCACATCGACCACAGGTTGTCAACATGCCAGATATCAGCAAAAAAACAATGATCACGCCAGGGGTCGAACCTGGAATCTCTTGATTCGTAGTCAAGCGCCTTGCCATTGGGCCACGCAACCTATTATATGATAGATGTTCAAGCTGGACCGACCAGAATTCTTTGTCCAGCAAAGTCGTGCGTGCCGCCATGCATTGAGAGTCCGAGATCGCATACCGTATACGAATACAGAGCTCCAAGAGACACTAGGGCGATGGCCTGAAGTGCCTAGCTCAGGCAGAGAGGCTGAGGGAAACGAAAGACAAAGTTCGCTGGGGATAGCAACAGTTTGAGAAGGATTGCGGCTTCGACGTTGAATGCGCCTTGCGATGAATGACCGCATGTGTGCGCTCCACGTGAGTAATGATGTCGCTTTGTTCGAGCTTGTCGAGATCTAGAGGCGTGAGTGGCGGGGATAAAGGAGGGGTGCAGATTGGGTTGTAAAGCCGCGGAAGGATGCCGCCAAGCATTTGTTGGAAGGACCCTGCCAACTCGATCGCATCGCCCCTTGCTGCTTCACTAGTGATGTCAAGACAAGACAAGGCGCAGCTTGTGCGAAGGAATCAGAAGGATCGAAGGCTTGGACAGGAAGAAACAAGCACAATATTCCTTTCGTTTGCGCCTCAATGACCTAATTTGAATTTAAGCGGCAACGGATATTTCGGGGTCGAAGGCTTGGAAGCGTTGGTTCTGGATTGGATATAATGGCGTCGTTGTGCCGTCTATGACCGCTTCCTGTTTTGCTTACTGTTACATCTGTACCAATTGTCGCAATCCTGTTCAGCCATCGGGCATTCATACAACTTGCATACCTACACACTACATAAGCACGACCTACTTTCGACTCAATTTCACTGAACTCGAAACTTTCTACTTTTCACCTCAACACAAACACACCGTCGACATGAAATTCTCCCATATTATCATCTCGGCCCTCAGCGTCGGCAGCGCAGTCAACGCAGCTGCCATTCCCGAAGAAGCAGCAAACTCGCTCTCCGTCCGCTCAAGCTATGACATCGCTACATCGCCCGAATCCAGCAACACGCTCGAGAAGCGCAAAGGAGGTGGTGGTGGTGGAAGAGGCGGTGGCGGCAGCTCTTCAGGTTCGTCCTCTGGTGGTCGCGGCTCAAGTTCCGGCAGCTCAGGTTCTTCATCAGGCAGCTCCGGCTCATCAGGCTCTTCCGGCTCGTCAGGTTCCTCAGGCAGTCGAGGCTCTGGAAGTTCGTCAGGCAGCTCAGGTGTGAGACCATCATACGGCAGCGGCGGCAACTACTATGCTGGTGGTGCTTCCACTCCCTACAGAGCTGGAGGCCGTTCGCCAGGCGGTGTCGCTCCTTACGTTCTTGGAGGTGCCGCCCTTGGTATCGGCGCCTACGCATTGTACGGTGCTGGCGCCTACGCATACCCTTACGCCCACCCTTACTACTTCCACAACCGCACCGAGGCTGCCCAGAACCAGTCATACACCAACTCTACCAACACAACCCTTCCCGTCCAGTGTGTCTGCGCTCAAAACTCAGAGTGCAGTTGCGAGGACCAGCAAGACGATTCATACCTCGCCTCCATCATTGGCAATGGCTCAAACTCCGACATCAACTCGACTGTTGCTCGCATCGCCAATGTCAACGGCACCGACACTCTCATCATCAACGGTACTGTTCCTGAAGGTACCGGCTCCACAAGTGCCGCAGCTGCCATGAGAGTGCCCGAGTCGGCTGGTATGTGGTTGATTGCTGCTGGTGTTGGCGCCTTTGTCTACGCCATGTAAGCATGGATACATGTTCCTCACGAGATATGGCATGGCTGGCGTTTTGTTTCTTTCCCACATGATACCACTATTAGGATAGCATGATTGATGCTTTTGTACGAATACGAACACGAATAGGTACCTCACAATAACAATACCTTTGAACTATCCAGAAAGTGATTGTGAGCATGACATGTAGTCCTACAGTGAATCGATTTACGAGACGAATCGATTCTTTCTCACTTAGGCATTTACAGCTATGCTACGATGATTGAAACGCTCACTGGGCCGCATACCATGCCTGTGACGTTTACACCTTGCGCCCCTTCGCGTATTATACTGGTTGACTCGATGATCATAGTACTCAAGACTGGACAAGAGCGAACAATCGCCGCTCTCGAACATGATTCGTATGTTGTTGACTGACTGATATTGATGCAGGTTCTGTGAACATGGCACACGCTAGGCTGAGGAAGAAGCATTGCTTCAAGATTTCTTGAGATTGCGTCAGTTCGCTGTTTGCACTCAACATGCAAGCAGATGTTCGCATGCCCTGCGCTGCTGGGGATATTCTCATCGGAAAGGCAGTGCTGCGAGATGGTCTCGGAAAATATTTGACAAGCAGTCACAGTCAGGACAGACGCATGAGGGTCTCGAGACACAAGCGTCGCAGTCTTTCGAGCTCCTCCGCAACCATCTTTACAATGCGACAGCAGTACTCCTGTTACTTCCAGAGCAATGGGATGAACTGCACAACGGATGACTGCACGAGCATCGTAAGGACTCGTCCCATACCTTTAAACCAACGACCTTAGATTTGCTCACGACTGACACGCATCTGCAGAATTGTGACATTTATGCATCCTTTGTGCAACACTGTGCACACAACTCTCGCAAAATCGAAGCTCGAGCTTGAGAAAAGCAGTCTCTTCTTCAACCACCAGCATCAAGCTGATCAATCAATGAAAAGAGATATTTGATATCGATACCGAAGTATCGATGAGAAGTCCATCAAATAATTGCACTTGTTGAGCCCCCGTAGGAGATCAATAGAAGAGCTTCTGCGCGCTGTGCAATGCACGAAGTTCCTCTAGACACCCGGCCTTCATGATCGCCAATGTCCAAGCAAGGTAAGTATGAAGGAAGTTAAGCCAGAGACCGAGATGGAGGTGGATTATATACTCTTTGTCTGGAAGTAGATTACTCAGCAGGGAAGACCGCTGGTGCCTGGAGGAGGCAGGTGCACTGACAGGAATGATGGAGGCCAAGCTTGCTGTCGCAGCTTCCTCGAGAGCTGACCATCTGCACTTGAATCTGTTTCTGCATGACAGACCCTCTGCAATACTCACATGTTGCTCTATCTGCTCGACTGAGTTGCAGAGACAGTTCGTTCCACCTGCTCGACGGATCGACGGAGCCTGCAATCCTGCATTTTGGCAGCGACGTCGATGAGCTTCCACCAAATGTCGAGGCGCTGTCGTTCACGAAGCTGATTGCCGAGTCTATCACTCGGCGGATGTATTGGTCTGTCTACGATGGCGCCGAACTGACCACGAAAGCAGTATCGCCCTCCTCGACTGACCTCGCTCTACTGGCGATAGCGCCAATTCAATGACGACCAGCTCTTCGATCGTCACATCTCGAGCCTCGATAAACATGACTGGACCCCACCCTACGCCACACGGTTCATTAGCGGAGCCATACCTCCATGCTGCCTCGTTGCCCCTCCATCCGTATTTCGCGCCGAGCACGATCAAGAGTACAGTCACACCGCTCCTTTGCAACCATCCATGGTAGTAAGATTTACAAGAGTCATCATAAGGCGCAGGATGCTAGTGCAGCATATACTTGACACTTTGAAGCTTGAGAAACAATACATGCCGTTTCCTGGACACGGAGATATTCGATTTGGGCAGTGGAGACAGAGCGCTGCCCGAGAAAGGCCATATGCCATTTGTGTGCCAGACTTGTGAAAACCCCCTTAGTAGATGCACTCGAACAATGTCAACGGACACCGAATACCGGTAGACAGTGTAGGACCAATTTCTCATGATCATGGTAGAGATGGCTGTTCTTGCTTGTCCGTTTTGCCCATGTCGCAAGGTCAGGGTGTTACCCTCGACCATTACTTTCCGACATCTTTAGGCTTCCGAGCGCCCACGCGTGGAACTCGATCCTCAATCAATAGTACAGGAGTGTCTTTGATACTTGTTGCAGCGTCTGTGGTTTTGTTGATACGTCTACGGATACGCTGGGCGAGATATAGCGATAAACCGATTTCTAAATCTCGACTTCCAAAGTACTTCACTGTGACCATTGTTCGTTGTCCAACATCTCTGACCTGAACACATTTTACCACTAGAGAAATATTCTACGAAGGTAGAAGGTAGATCTACAGTTCGCATCGCTAGTAGTCTGCCCGCAAGAAGCCTTGAGATGGCACAGAGTGTGGAAGGAATGTGTAGTCTGTTGCTGAGCCCGTTGATGACATGTGTTGCTGACAACGCTTGGAGCTTGAGGACGTTGCAAACACATCACGCTTGGACCTTCCAGTCTTGCAAGACGCGGATCCTACGCCTGGAGAGGCTTGTCCTGAACAAGCAACTCGATGTCAAGACCAGTCTCGATGAGGGCGCCTCTCATCAGTAACCATGAGTAAAGCCGTCAAGCGACACTCGTATCGCGCATAGTCACGCGGTTGAGGTGGGTACATGGACATTCGAGACTTTGAGACGAAGCTGGGAGGCGTCTGGATAAAATCCATCTCGTCTTCCGCGTCTGTGACCTCAACAGTCCTGCAGAACTTTGCAAGTGACCGACATATCTCACTATGACATCCCTATCCAAGGACAGCAGTATTCTCATCATAGGTGGTGGCACCTGGGGATGCTCTAGTGCTCTTCACCTTGCTCGTCGCGGATACAAGAATGTGACCGTACTGGAGGCCCATCCCATCCCTTCGCCCATTTCAGCAGGCAACGATGTCAACAAAATCATGGAAGAGGGCGAGCCTTCAGAGAATGACACCGAGGAACAATATGTTTGGAACCGTATGCATCAAATCACGACAAAATACTGGAAGGAGGATCATGTCTTCAAGTCGTTCTACCACCCTACAGGTATCATCTTCAGTGCCATATCAGATGATGTCTATGAGCATGTGAAAGGGTATACCAAGGGGACAGAGAGCGAGTGGATCTCTCTGGACTCACCCGAAGACTTCAAGAAGACCATGCCTGAGGGTGTATTGCAGGGTGACTTTCCAGGCTGGAGAGGGTTCTGGAAAGACCATGGTGCCGGTTGGGTGTTTGCTCGCGGTGCAATGATGTCCGCGTACGAGGAGGCCTCGAAGCTGGGCGTCAAATTCGTGACCGGCGACTCAGCAGGAAAGGTGACATCGCTCCTCTACTCAGAGTCAAAGGACACAGTATTGGGCGCAAAAACAGCAGATGGCACTTCCCACCACGCCGACCAAATCATTCTCTGTGCAGGAGCAAACGGTGACCTCCTTTTCGACTTCGAGCAGCAACTCCGACCTACCGCATGGACGTTGGCTCACATTCCTCTCTCTGTTGAGGAGGCGGCAATCTTCAAGGACTTGCCAGTATTGTACAACCCTGAGCGTGGGTTCTTCGTCGAACCAGACGCTGAAAAACGTGAGCTCAAATTCTGCGACGAGCATCCTGGTTACATCAATATGGTGAAGAACGCGACTCCCGGATATAGCGAGGGAACCACACACTCGCAACCGTTCGCTCGCCATCAGATCCCAGTTGAAAGCGAGACACGCATGCGAAAGTTTTTGCAAGAGGCAATGCCTCAGATCGCAAATCGCGACTTTAGTTTCGCACGAATCTGCTGGGACGCCGATACTGTGGACAGACAGTTCTTGATCGACAGACCGGAAGGCAAGAATGGATTGGTGGTTGCGGCTGGAGGATCGGGAATGGGGTTCATGATGATGCCTGTGGTTGGACAATTGATCGTCGACCGAATGGAAGATGTGATGGAGGAGAAGTTGCAGAAGGGATTGCGATGGCGTCCTGAGCAGGCTGTTGGAAGAGATTGGCAAGCTAGTAAGTGCCTCTTCCGAAGAAGTGTTGATTGACGGCGATGAATGCTGACAATGCTTCAACAGTCCAAGATAGACATGGTGGTGAAGGTAAGATCATGGATTTTCATGATGTCAAGGGATGGACCAGTGGCAAGGGAGATAAAGAGCCCAACATTGACGAGACTGCAAAGGACTCGAAGGTGTGTAGTGCCATGTGAGCCGCGACTGCCATCGAGCAAGTCGAGTCAAGTGTCTCAACCTTGCTCCTCGACATGTCCATCACACACAGAAATGGAAGTTGCAAATCTAGCAACTTCCCACATCTAGAAACTGCTAAACCAATCATCAAGTCTTCGGAGCTCTCAGACTCATATTGAAGCTCCACATGTAACATGTCGTCGTATTGTGACCAAGCCACAACCACCTCGTCGTGTAGATATACCACCGATCACGTATATACCCACCCTCGTCATCACCATCACAACAAATCGACCAAGCAGAAAAAACCCATACATCCCGTCATTATATCTTGATTACTACACAAAACCATCTGCCGACAGTCAGACATGTGAATTTTTTTGAAACAGTGGTTGCAAAGTCAAATGGTCAAGACCAAAGAAACGTCCATGTGATTTTTAGACTTTTGCGGGAAACAGGGTCGCAAAACGGGAAGTGAATTTTTGAATTTGAATTTAAAAATCTTTATTTTTATGCGTAAAAACGATCATTTGAAACCTTGAAGACGCACGGTTCGGGAAAGAAACATGACTTTCTAGCCTTTTCCCATGATCGAAGGGAGATAAATTGAAAGACCACAAAAGTTTGTTCGACGGGAGAGAGGGAGACGGAATGATGTAAATTTATGGGTTTGAGAGTCGAGGTCGTGTTTGTTGGTGGTGCGAGCGGGTCTTGGATCTGGGGCGGCGAGAACGTATCGGTAGTTGCTAATCTGCACAGAGCGACGATAGTGACGATGAGCAGTCGAGTTGACCAGGAGCAGAGACTTGGGAGGCACAACTGCGGAAGGGGTTTGAAGGCATGTATACATTTGGTCCAGGTGAATCAGTAGGATATGCTCCTGTCTATTTGGGCTTCGACGTTGCCAGTAATTATATATAATGACGAGAAAGAAAAATTGGGTATAAGGGTTAGTATGAAGTAGAATGTGAAAACAAAGGAAATGTATGTGCTCATGAATCTCCCAAAAATCCTGTCGTTATGCCGCCATGTTTCCAATCCTTTTTGTAGATGCTTCGTTCATATCTTTTTATGGGCTCTGTCCAGAAGTAGAGGTGGTTGCGAAACTCGTCTCTTGCAAGACACTTCTCGTCATTTTGATGCCGGGATAGTCTGACAGAATGTGCTCCTCCGAGTCAGAGTCGCGGATGCTGGTCTCCTTGACGGTGCCTCCCTTTACAACGACATCTCTGTCCATAGGGCGCACACCCTCGGGAAGCTCGTATCCTGCCTCACAGTTGAGGTAGTTGCGGCGACTCTTTGAACGAGTGCCGTTCATCTTGGAAGAAGCATCGGGTGCTGAGCTTCCGAGCTGGAAGACGCGGCGGAACAGAGGACGCAAGGTACTCAAACAGCCGACAATCATACCAATGCCATTTTCAGCATAACCCCAGATGACGATGTCACCAATTCCGTGGATGTAGTCATTGGCACTGTTGAGTCTGACGGTATACTTGAGACGAATGCAGGCCGAAAGACTGGCCAGAACGCCCAGACTCAACAAGAACACGACGGACACCTTTGCGTTGCGGTTGAGCTGAATGGACCAAAGTAGCGGTACGGGCCTGTAGATGCAAATTAGCCGCCGAAGAGGAGATGTATCAAATGTGTGGCAACATACAACAGGGCGCAGAACCAGTCAGTAAAGATGTTGACAGCTGTGTCGGCATAATAGATATTTGTAAGGGTTGTCGCAGAGTTGCAGTGTCCACCAGGAGTCGTCGTGTCCCATGCCCAGGAGATGGGGTTGCAGTGGAAGATGATGACGAACAAGGATATAATGTTCATGATGATGAACATGGCCGAGGTGATCCAAAGTGAGATGACATAGTTCCTTTTGCTGGTCGCGATACGCATCTCCATCAGCGAGATACTAAGCTTAATGGGTACAATTGCGATGCAATAAAAGACCTCGAAGAAGAAGAACCACTACCAGCGATCAGCGTATGTCAGGCATAACGACTTTGATAAGCAGGGACTTACGTGAAGGCCAACAGAAGTCTTTTCAGGACCTAGCTCAGCTTCATGACCACCAACACCATTGAAGGCACCACCGAGACATGCGATAGTGAGTGCGGTGAATGGGACGGCCGCGAACAGCATCGACCAATCGTCAGCACCCCATGCTCTGGTCTTTACTCTGATGTAGATACGCAATGCTAGTAGTGGATATGCCAGAACGGACAAAACGATCACTGTTGCAGCCAAACGGGGTCCAGTATCTTGTGCCATCGCGATGATTCAAGATGATGTTTAGACCTCAGGTCCACACGAGGGTTGTACGTGGCGATGACAACAGCAAAGTCGTAGGGTACAGGATAGACCTTCTTCCAGAATGCGACGTGAGACGCCTGTAGATGGATCGGGCGAGTTGAAACAGTGATGTGTTGGAGGTGAACAATATGTATGCAAAAGTGACTCGCAGGTACTCAGCAAGTGTGTGGAGATCAGGGGACCTCGAAAACTTAAAGAAGGTTAGACTTGAGGCACATCTGCGGTTCAGAAACCGTTGCGCCTTGCCGGCCGCCGGGGTTGCCTAGACTCGAGTGGTCTGTGACTTTGTTTTTGCGAAGGATCAAAACGGTCGTGTCACTCCAGCTGATGGCGTTGCAGGCGTGGATGAAAAAGGACTAGATACCAAGCTGCTTAGCTGTCGTCTTGGTTAAGAACGAATCGTACACCGCGGAGACGATTATGGATGAGATGATGAGTTGACCCAGATCTTCGACGTGCGAGAGAACAAAAGACCGTGGTTGCAACACTGGATGAAGAGGTGGAGTCACGCCTGAATTTGTCAATTCGTGAGGTCCATAGACCCAACCCGCGGATTCAAGAGCCGAGTGCCGAACGGATCCCATCAACAGTGGTGAACGACAATCCCAATTCTTTTCGGGGAGGATGTTCCTGTTTCAGTGTGGTGTGGGCTGCGGATCAAAGCGCGATGCACAGAGTGACCCTTGACCCCCTGCATTCCGGCTTTCTCGCACGAGCAGGGACCGCTATATGAGGGTAGTTGATATAATAAATTGAGCTTTGCTTGCCTTGACGAGGATCAATGTCGCAACAGCCGAGTACTGACCTGTGTCTTAGATGACTCCGCGATGCTGGTTGCGTGTTTCGCTCTGCTGTTTTCCTTCGCAGCGAAGACGGTCTTTGCCTCTAGATCGGCTTCGATAAAGAGATACGCGTGTCGAGTCAGGAGAAGACGTCCAGAATCGTGGTGTGCAAGAGAACGAGCCATCCGCAGTTCCAAAAGTTAGCGTGCCGTGACGTGCGGCACAGAGACCCCGACTCGCCGGCTTGTGGGTCACATCCCGTCCAAACGACTGGGTCCGCTGCTCATCGGAAGCTATTGAAGTGTCCCGGCTGAAGTGTGATTGGTTGTTTCGAGCACTGACTCGTGAAGCTTCTTCGAGCATTTTGTACCTTTTTTGTTCTTTCTTCTCGACTTTGGTTTGTCCTTTCCCATCAATCTTCAACAAATCTCAAGAGACAGCCATTCGGTGCATTGCTCCATTCAACGGATGCTCACTCCGTCAATGGCTTGCAGCTTCTTATTCTCCAGTGATCCACCGTCGACACGATAGGCGTTCTGACATGTTTGTACTAATCGTTATCGATCTTGACCTTTGAACCATCAAGACCGTGGAATCTAACACTCAAATTACATTCACCACATTGTGCGTGATGTACGTAGTCATCCGAACGAGTGAAAGACTCGAGAGGAGGAAAATACAGCGCCTAGAACTCAAGCCTCATCATGACCCTGACTCTGATTCTCCACTGATGGATTTCAGAATCGACCATTCGCCGTTCTCGCCCGTCACTCAAATTGTGGCTTTCTCAAACAGGTTGTTATTCACGTGTGGCGCCAATGGAGGTTGAAACGACAGTAGGGAGGTTCTGAGACCATCCACAGTCGCTTCCGCACTCGATCCGCAGTCTCTATACGGCCCTCGGCGACTGACGGAAGGCTCGATCGGCTCAGAAGTGTTAAGCCATTTACACTAAGTGTACATGGCGAGGAACTCATCGAATTAGAAGGTAGGGCGCCAAGTTGCTAAGCGAGGAAGGCTATCGGGACGACATCTAAGGGGGGCCTCGATGCTACTATTCCTATAGACCGGTTAGCTTTCTCTTATATATAGCAATAATCGACATGTCTTATCCTTGTAGTAGCGCTCTTATTACTCTAAATGGCCGTAACGACAATAGGCCTATCTTATCGAGTATTCCCCCCTCTACTTAACTACTACCCTAACCCTCGCCGATACTAGCCTCGTAAGCACCCTCGGAAGCACCCTCGTAGAGTACGACAACTACTAGGGGGATATATAGGAATCGACTGTCCGAGGAGGATAAGACTACCCTTACCCGGCTCGCATTAAGTTACTTCGAGTCGTTATATAGTAATAGGAAGATTACTAAATTTTGGAATATAATTACTAACATGCTCGAGGAAGAGAGGGGAGCTCTATATACCTATTAGAGTTGTTAGCGATTAATGGAGCGGTAGACTAAGGTCTATAGGAAGGAACTCGCTACCTATTAAAGTAGTAAAGAACTAACCGACTTACCTCGAGACCGCGCGGTAGATAACTAGATTAAATGTCTTAATAACTTTACCGCTATAAAGGATGCTACTAGTACTGCTATTGCTACTGCTACTCGTACCCTTAAGTAGTCTTAAAGTAATAGAGCTAATATAGGTAAACAAATAAGGAAGAAGAAAAAGACTAAGGCGATACCGCTACCCTCTACGCGTACTCGAGAAGTACTCTTCTTAGACCTATTATTAGCTAGTAAGATAACGGAGGCTACTTAGTTAGAGGTTAGCAACTTAGCACGGCAAGCGCCGTAGCGCTTAAGGAGACCTCGACCGGAGGATAATGCTAAGATATAGGCGTAGATAGTGTTGTTATTAAAGGGAATAAATGATGACTAAGAGGAGAAGAGAATAGAGAGACGAATTACGCGCTCGTAAATAAGCCGGTCTCGTAGTGTTCGGTCGTCTACGCTATTAGAAGGTGTTAATAAGAGGTTAAGTTATGTTAAGTAAGGTTAGTAAGAGATATAGAGCTTACTGTCGCAAGTTCTATTACTTATATTAAAGAGCTTACCTACGCTAATGTTAGTAGGTCTCTCGTTAGATGCTACTAGTATAGAGGTTCCTTCGAGCACTATAATAACATTGCTAATACTAGCATCTCGTAACTTAAATGGTGCGCGCATTATAGATGCCTTAGTTAAGGAGGAGGAGGACTTTAATCTACCGAGGGCGAGAGAAATAGGACCGTACGCGCCTAAACTACTAACTATGCCGTATACTATTACTAACTTGTCGTTTAAGGACTAGGAGAAGCATAATAGAGAGAGGGGGTAGCCTAATAGTTAGAGCTAATAGTAGGAGGACTTAGTAAGAGCCTTAACGTATTTTGACGTATAGGACTGCTATTAGTATTGTTATAAGAGAATTAGCAAAGGAGTAAGTTTTAAGGTAGCGTTAGTCGAGTAGATTAATTAAGGAGATATGCGGCTTCTAAGCGGTGCTATTTAATGGCCTACCGCACTACTACTACCTCATCTTTTAGCTTTATTTCCTTAATATCTCCTTAACTTGTTATAATAGAGCGTAGATTTAATTTTTAAACAAAACGAACAAGAATTGACTTAGTAGTGTTGCTACAAAATAACTTAAAGATATGTCTATATTCTAAAACAGCGCTAAGACCCTAGTTCTACACCAAAATTGCCCGGATTTTATATAACTTTAACTAATTAGAGTGCAACTTGCCCGTAGCTTAGCTAGCTCGACTAGACCTCCTATTAGGACTAGTTAGGGTAGTATAGTATAGGGTCTTAGCATTACCCTATACCGCCCCAAATGTTTAGGGAATTGCTAAGACCCTATACCATTAATTAGGGTAGGGTCTTAGCAATTCCCTAGAAGTCCTAAATAGTGTATAGTATGTATACATAGTTTTTTCTAGTCGAACAGGTAGAATAATAGCTCAGATAGCGCAAATAGAATAGTAGAAAGTAAAGTGTTCGAACAGGAGAGGTAAAGTTCTGTCTTAGCGTTGCTAGAGCTTAGGCCAAACTCTAAATCTCCGCACAGCGTCATTACTGTTAATTTTAATGCGCGCGCGCTTCTAGAATAAACACAAATTACTACTACTACAATTTTTGGTACTACTATACTAGNATATGTAAAGCGATACTATAGCTATATAGAACATAACTTTAGTATACTAACGATGTATAGTAGGTTATTAAGGGTCGTAAGGTCCCCGCTGCTAACGCTAATAAGAAGCGTTACCGCTTTAAGCCCGGTAGTAAGTAATATATAGTAGTAGCGTAGTAGTAGTGTAGTAGTAGCTAAATTGCATAGCCGTCGCTCTCCGCGAGATCCGCGCCTACTAGAAGACGACCGATCTCCTTATCCCTAAGGCCGCCTTCTAGAGACTCGTTTGCAAGGTCGCCTAGGTCTATAATAAGGACATTCGCTTCTAGGCAAGCGCTCTCCTCGCCGTCTAAGAGGCTACTAAGGCCTATATCATTAAGATTATAGGTCTTACTAACCTTGCTGCTATCTANNGNAAGCGTAAGTCGTAGTAGTAGCGTAGTAGTAGCGTAGTAGTAGCTAATACATCTTAGGTGTTACTATCTAGTAGAGGGACATGTAGTTTATTAGTACCTACATCTTTAACTAGACTAACGAGAAGATTAGCTCTATGTAGTAGTAGGCCGTATAGGGCGTTTATAGTATTAATTAGATACTACCATTAGCAAGCTTGTTTTTAAATCCCTCTACTAATGTAAAGTCCTTTAACGTAACTATAACCCGCTTTACATGTATTGCTCCTATGTTTGCTATCTTAAAGTGTCGAGTTAGATAAGCCTCGGCCATTTCTTATAGAGCTTCGAATGCCTCTTTCTAGAACCGGTAATCATAGTTTAATACCTTAGAGCCAATCTCCTTAACTAATCGACGGAACGGCTATCTTAGAATAACAAGGTTAAATGAGTTTATAACCGTAAGGTAGTAGATCTTATTATAGACACTATTGGCAACCTATAACTAGGTTTTAGTCTGTTTTCGCGAACGGCTACTACGAGACGCTATAGTTGTTAGTATATAGTTATTAGGAAAGACTAGATAAACGTACTACTAGTAGCAGGAACTTTCGTTAGCTTCCAGATAACTTTATAGGATGTAACTAAACATTGTAAGCTACTACTACGCTACTACTACGCTACTACTATACATTACTTACCCTATGGCCTGTCCTTCGATTTCTTTATCTGCTTTTTAGCCTAGGACTAATAATTTCTCGAAGACCTTTCTACTTATAGTATAACTAGCTCGTTTAAATTAACTAATGTTTGCGTCGGAGCTAGGACCTCTTATGTTAATAACTAGTTAGCAGTAGGGTTAAAAGGCTTAGTAGTGGTCCCTTCGGCTACGAATAACTCGTCATTTATGTCCTCGATCATTTAAGTAATGACATCGTCGTCGTCGTCTTTATAGTTAGCATTACTAGGATCTTCGAAGTCGTTAAAGGGGTCCTATACGTTAGGCTANTATTAAGAAGGCATAGTAGTAGATAAAACAAGAACNAAAGCTTACGTAGGGATAGGGCACCTTTTAAAGCCTAGGAGAAGAACGTTACGTAACATATTTGCTACTACTACGCTACTACTACGCTACTACTATAACTTAGTAGCAGACTCTCTTCCGCCTAGCCCTAGTAGGTCCCTCGTCGTCGCTAATATAGTATAGCTTCATC
>NW_021941076.1:0-39907 GCF_000721785.1 Aureobasidium pullulans EXF-150
AACCTAGGACCTCCTATACGCCCTAGTAATACAAGACAGTTATATAAACCGTCCGATACTACTATAGGACATTAGGTAGGTGCTCTAACTACTAAGCTATAAGACCGATTGTTGTAGGTACCTAGAATCCTAAGATACAAATACTTAGTCTTCCCTAGTTAAATCTTAAGAGGAGCAAAAAGATTAGTTCTACTAGGAATTGAACCTAGGATCTCCTACCGACCGCCATAGTACTACTAAATAGGTAACACTATACTAGTCTATACTAGATAGGTGCTCTACTACTAAGCTACAGAACCGATTAATACAGTTACTAGAGATTTAAGACAATATGAGTTCTCTAAAGAGTGAATCTAGTGTCTATAGACATAGGAGAGTAGAGGTGCTCTTAAGGGACAACTTAGACACCTAGTTTAAAGACATGAAGAACTAGCTTTAAGGAGAAAGCCTCTAGCCTATTATTATAACCTAATTGTCATAGAAGACTCTATCTTCTACTCCAAGATCTAAGGGACTAAACCTAGACTCCCTACTTAGAGAAATCACCTTTAATTTTAGAAATCTAGAAATTAGAGACCTACTAATTAGAGGCACCACTATTATGAACAATTTCATTACTAAGGATGCTAAAGCTAAGTACTAGATTAACCTATCCCTTAATGCCTTTAATAAGGAAATGGTTAAGGATAAACCTACCTCTAGATAAGTCTAGGCAAAGCTTCTTAAGAAGTATTAACTAAGAACTACTGCAATTAGACGGCAACACCTAGTAGACTTCTCCTCCTATAAGATAGAATTATCTACAACCATCGATAAAGCATTCTAACACTTAAACAAACTAGGAAAGAAGCTCGTTAAGCAGACTCTAGAACTAAAGACTCTAAACACAATAAGATTCAAGTTTAGGCAACTACTTAGTGCCCTGCCAAGTGAATATGCTACATATAAAGCAGGCATAGATGTAAGAGGAGAAATCGATCTAGAAGAAGGGCTTCAAATCTTAAGAGAAGCTAAGAGAGACCTCTATCCAGAATTTAGCCTATTTACAAAGAAGCTATATAGAAAGCTAAGGCCTAGATCTTAAGAAGAGAGACCTAGATCCCCTATTTAAAGGGATGGCTAGAACTGTTTCCTTTGCAATGGATTAGACCATTAGATAAGGTTATGCCCTTACATGTCTATAGCTAAGAGAACTGCTAACTAGGAGAGGAGAAGCTAGATAGAGTTAAGAAAGTCTACTAATCAAATTAGTACCTAGTCTACTAAGATCTCTTAACTAGAATCTTAGATTAGCAACCTAGCTAAGGAGATTAAATCCNAAACTTCTTAGTAAGGAACTCGATTTTAGCGGCAAACTTATTAGTTTAATTAGCAAAACCCTTACGATAACAGAAATTCTGTTAGTAGAATATACTAATAGTTAACTTCGGTCTATTACAACAAAGGTAAAGGTCCTACGTCTAGTCCCTCTAGTTCTTACTTTAGAAAGAGGAACAGAATTTAAGTAGGATTTGTGTTAGTAGACCCTACCGACGGTTAAACCTACCCCGAACGTCGTAACGCTTAGCCTTATAGGGGCATATACGTTATAATATTAGCGCTAATGCTATTAGCCGAGTCTACTAACGGTTAAACCTACTATTACGTCCTGCGATTTATTAGATATCCTTCGTCTAGTTAGCGTTAGTATATTCTACTAACGCAAATTTCGTCGAGGTAGGCGACTATACTATAAACTCTACCTCGGTCGCTCTACGCTAAGATAGCAACTTATAGTAGCATAATAACATCTAAATCGTCTAAATCTGCAATAATAACGGTAGCATTTAACTATTAATGTGTTTGTTCTATTTAGCTACATTAATGGCGAGACCCTAGGCCCTATCGTATTACGTAGTCGGTGTTATCCTTCTTAACTATTACCCCTTCCTCCTTCTTAACTAACACTATTACCCCTTCCTCCTTCTTAACTAATACCCTTCCTCTCTCTCTTAAAGGCGCGGCCCTTACTAATGCCGATAGGCTTAATAACATCCTCTTCTAGAAGAGAAGTCGCTATTAAGGAGGGCTTAAGCGGACATGCCGCTTTAACGAGGCTAAGGAGAGTAGATGCCTATAAGTAATCCTCTTATGTTAGTTCTAACGGTAATCTCGAGGATAGAACTTCGACGCCTTAAGAACTTAGCTTCTTTGTAGGCTTTCTTATAATCCTTTACTGTTCGGGTAAAGGATTATAAGAAAGCCTACGAAGAAGCCGACTATTCGGTCGACTAAATAGTAGGCGATAAGGGCTTACTTAACATCTTAGGTCTAATATTTATAGTAGGGTAATCTCGTTAAGAGTAGCGGCGTTAGCTATATTAGTAGTAGCGTCGATAGGAGAAGGAGGGGCCCTAGATATAATAGTTAGTATACGAAAGAATAAGGAAGGGATGTAGAGGCGATAATATATACCTCTAGCCTTAGCTATTAACCTAGTTTCAGCCCTATTAGCGGCCTTAGTCTCTACTTACTCCTACTCTCTTCTTACTACCCTCTCCCTTCCCTCTATATAGAGATAAGCTATCTCCTCGTCAGTAGTATTAATAGTACGAGGGTAGAAGAGGGTATGCCTATAGGTCTTTATTACTATTATTATTAGCTGTAGCCTTATTGTTATTACTATTACTAGGCATAGATCTCTAACTCCTCGGAACGACGATTACTTATCGCTTTAAGGAGTTAGAGGATACGGCGACTATAGGGACTAGGGGCCGAGAGATAGTTATCGTCCGTGTCGCCGTTATTAGATTACGACAACGGACGGGATACGGACGATAGCTCCTTATTAACGAGGAGGCTTATATGTACCTACATTAAAGGTTAGTAGATGTTATAGTTAGAGGAGCGCGTAATATACGATCTCTTAGCCCTATTCGTAACATCTTTAGTCCTTAGGAGGGTATTAGCTTTCGAGCTCCTTAATGCGGTAGTAGGAGACGTCTAGTCTAAGTTATAGACTAGGACGCCTCTAGCAATCGAGAGCTAAAGTGCTTAACCCTATAAAACATATTAGCTCGAAAGAAGATAGGAGATAGAGACGGAATAATAAACCTCCTAAGAACTAGAGAGATCGTTAAGGCTAGGGTATTTCCTTCCCTATTCGTAGCAGCTATAGAGCGAGTTACTCTAGGAGGTATATAAGCGACTCGCTCTACGGTGCATATAAATAGGGGTATCCGACTAGGACATCGCGATCGAGGGCTAGTGCCTAGCATAGTAGGAGCTATACTAGGTATAGGACATTACGATCGAGGGCCAGTGTAGGTACCCTATTAAATAGAGTTAGCAATAATAGAGGAAAGTTAAGGATAAGGACGAACAAACCTAGTAGATACTACCCTAAGATCTCTCCTAACGCGCGACTATCTTATCGTAGATATAATTTCGAGTTACGAATGCGATAGAGAAGGCGATGCCCTCGTCGTCGAGATAACGGTAGGCACGCGCTAGGGAGGAGGTAATAGAGATAGAGAGGTAGTAGTAGTTATAGAAGAAAAGAAGTAGTAGTTTAAGAAAAGGAAGGTTAGAGTTAACGCTAGACTAAAGTAAATAAATAATACCTAGTCTAGGGCTTAGCGTTGCTCGTAGAGCGTATACTAGAGGCCTTAGTCTCCTGCTCTTCTTAATCCCTCTAGCCATTAAACACTATTTCTAACCCTCCTAAACAAATTAATTAAAATGTAAGCAATTATTATACGACTATATAGTTNAGTTATAGTAGATAAGCTATTAGCTATCTTTGCCCTTATTAGAGTATAGCTAAGATAGTCTATGTGTCTCTTAGCATAAGGGAAAGCTTAACTTCGTAGTTAGCTCTTAACCCCTAAGTAATTAAGTTAATTTAAGTTATAAGGAGTTGCCCATTCGTTTAGGGGTTCTACTATAAGCCTCTTAATTTCTATAGTATACCTTCTAGGTCTTCCGCACTTCCTATTACTAGGGAAGAGTAGTTTATGTAGGATTGCACGAATTATTTTAACTCTTCTCTTCTTTTTAATCTACTCTTTATCTACTTCTCTTCTTTTCTCATTCTCGCTTTCTATTTAAATACTAGTTCTAATGCTAATGACATAGCGACGACGACAATAACGACGACAAATTTAGCGTATAGCCGTTCGACACCTATAACTTAGAGGAGGATAGTAACGATAACATCTTAGGGGATGTCGACATATATAGCAACGGAAGTAATAATCCTGTCGTCGTAGACTAGGACGTAAGTCTAGCCGTTATAAACAATAGCTAGTATGTCGTTGTCGCTAGGCCGTCTACTTCTATAGGCGTCCTAGCGCCTATTTAACCGGCTCTACTAGTTATTTAGGTCCCTACCGTGCTACCTACTCTAGGTAGTAGTACTACTCGTCGTGCTACTACTACTACCGCCGCTATATCTCCTACTACGGTCACTTACGTAGCCTATCTTCGTTAACCGACAGGCAGATACTTAGGGAGTAGATTAGGTGTTATTATACCCCTTTAGCTTAGATCTAAGCTTAGTCGCCATAGTAGTCTCGCGCCTGCTTAGCGAGACCCTATAGATATACCTAACGTAGCCTTAGGTAAGAACCGGGTCTATAGATAGTATCGTCCTAGGCCTCTAGGCTAGTTCTATAATACCGGGGTCTAGTCCGACATTTAGTACGCCCTATCGGCTATCGTACACGGTAGCTAGTAAGTAGATGTTACCCGTTAAAGGGGATATACTACTAGATAGTAGGAGACTAATAGTAGTATAAGGCGTACCTATACCTATAGACGTTACATCGATAAGGGTTATAATTGCATCGTCTACTCTAACGAGGCATAGGCGAAGATCGACTACTAGATAGGCACTACTAATGCCTATTATTACTGTCGCGTTAATAAGAAGCTATGTAACGATAAAAAAAAAAAACATAAAATAAAAAATAAAAAAAAAGGGGGTATTTAGGGGGTAGAGAAGGTTAACTAATTAAAATCCGTTCGTGTTAAATTTAATCTAACTACTACATGTAAACTATAAAGTAATAATAATAACGGCGTTAAACGACCTAATTAACTATTTTTACTCGTCAGTATGTTCTACCGACGAGTAGAGATAGCTACTTAACTTGTCGGTAGAACATACTAGTAGGAAAATTAGAGAAGGAAACACGTTAAAGTCGGAAACGTAAGGCTAGAATTAGAGGAAGCGACGTTATGTCGAATTTAAATAGCTAAGATATCGGAGTAAAACACCTCTAACGCCGACGACATATGAACCGCTAACTAGCGGTATATTCTACTAATAGCAGAGCGTATACCGCGTATAGCAACATTACTTATATAAATCTCGAACGTCTCTCCCTATTATAATTAGTATATTCTACCGACGACAAAATAGTAGTTCGATAGTATACTAGCTTACGCTTAAAAACATCTTAACGCTAAGTCCCCTTCCTCTACCTATAAGTCTTACCTCTATACCTATAAGATATTATCTAGCGACGTTCCTTAGCCTCGTCGACCTCCTCTAAACCCTCTACGCAACTTTAAATTTAGCTACGACAGTAATAATAACGACGAGCTATAGATACCTACTCGTCCCTCTACCGCTATAGACTCCTTCGACTAGTATGCTAGTATAATAGACGAGGCCCGACCCTCCTACTAGTACGCCCCTCCTACTTATAGGAGGACTCGCGCGACCGTACTAGCGAATAGCTTTATAAATCCGCTATACGGCAGTTCGACCTACTATAAGGTACGAGTGTACTACTTCGGTAGCACCTTATTCCGTTACCCTTAGCGCCTCTAAGAACTCCTCCGACCCCTAAGTATAGTACTAGCTACTATTCGTACCGGCTCCTAGGTCTTAGAGAGTCTTACTGCTATATAAGAGCTACGAGAAGGATATAAAGGGTTAAGTGCCGTAACTACGAGGAGCTTAGCTACGGTGCTAGTCGTTGCCCTAACTACCCTATAGGTTAGGATAACACTCCCGCTAATTAGAACTATACCGCTAAGGCTACTCCTTCTACTACTCCTAAGGATAACTAGATAAGCGCTAATGCTAGTAGCACTAGTAGCTAGAACGCTATATCTACTATACCTTCCGACGATAAGGACATAAAGGACGCCTAATCCTCCTTCTCATTACTAACGATAAGGCAATACGCTAATAGGATATAACATAAAAAGGTAAGTACGTTAAGACTATCGTAGCTTATCGCCGTCTTATTTCTATAATAAGTTTAAAGCTAGTAGCTTAGTAGCGCATCGTGCCTACTATCCCTTAGTAGCTTAGTAGCGTATCGTACCTACTATCCCTTAGTAGCTTAGTAGCGCGAGGGTAACTAGGTTATATAGAGCCGCATCTCGAGAAGTTACTATAGCGTTCTTTAACGTAAACGCTAGAATAAAGCAAAGTACAGTAAGGCTACTAAGGTCTTCGACGAGGACGACGAGATATAGTATACTAAGAACCGCAAATAATGCTAACGAACATTCGAAACTAGACGAATCCGCTAAAGTCGGCATTTATTACATTAATTATTAAGCTCGTCGCGTCGGTAGAATCTACTAACAGGAGTTAAGGCTCCTAGTAGACCTTCGAAACTAGACGAATCCGCTAAAGTTAGCATTTGTTGCATTACCGCTAATGATATTATTAAGCTCGTTACGTCGGTAGAATCTACTAACATAATTTATACTAAACTAGTTTATATCTACTCCGCGCGCGCCAAAATAATTCGTATAATACGCGTTAGTAGATTCTACCGACAGGAAAAGAGTAGGATATAACATCTATAAGATTCGACTCCTAACTTAACTAGCTATTCTACCTAAACGAGTTACATATAAGCCTTACTTCTCTATCCTATTTTTTTTAGATAGCTAGATGTTGTTATTAAGCTTAGCAAGTGCTAACCGACGCTTTCTATTCGGACTATTAGATAGATTAGCGGTATGTTCTACTAACACCTAAGCAATACTAGACTAGCTCTCTATCCTAACGGTATCCGTAAATGGTTATATATCGTCTACTACATCTATGTTAGGTCGTAGAAGATTATAAGTAACCTAAGTGTTAGGTATAACTTCTTAAGAGTCGAAGACTTAAATGTAACCCTTACTACTATTAGTAGAATCTACCGATAGACTAGAGGTAGTAGTAGGGCTTTATAAGACTGTTCCTGCTTAAGAATCTAGCACCTCTACCTATAATTCCTCGTCTAGAGTTTTATTTAAGGCTAGCATGCGGATGCTTACACTACTACTAGCCGACGACGATCGAGCTCTTCGCGGTTATTAAGAAGCCCCTCAAATAAGCCGATTAATAGTTAAAGTAGAGATAGTCGGCTAGGGAGAGACTAGATATAGAATGTCCTACGATAACGACGGCGGTAGCAAAACTAGAGTTACTATATCGGTAGTTTCTACCGACGGCCTATTCCTTAGATATTCCCTTACTACTGCCTAGGTAGCCTATTTTTGTTAATGCCTAGAGGCACAGAGACGAGCTATCGATCGAGCTATAGTGTCTTTATATGCTATAATGGTAGTTATAGCTAGAGGACTAGAAACAGTACTATCTAATAGGGTGTTGTTAGCTTCGTTGTCTTCTTTAAAGCTATTTTAATTAGTCTTCTTCTTCTTCTTCTTGTTCTTAGCTCTTACTTCCTTAAACTTGCGGATAATAGCTTCTATATTACTATAAAGATCCGACCTTAGCTGCTCGAGCAATTTAGGAGTACTATGCTACTAGCTACTAACAAGTTCTTAGATTATACTAGGTTCTCGAATAGAAAACTCTAGTGCCGCGCCCCTATCTAACCCTTTAAACTACTAAGCGACTCGCTACTATGCCTCTATCTCTAGGAGATACGCCGATAGCATAGGAAATCTTCGTCTAATCCTTAGATATAGGCGTTTATTTGTCTCTTATAACTACTTAGTTAACTAATCGAGGGCATACGCTACTTTGCTGCCTTTTATCGGCTTCTTTATACCCTACTCTACTACCTTAAGCTCTAGAGCATTAAATAAGCACCCCTCCGGATTATAGGGGCTATAGTAGTAGACCGGTTTTGCTATACGAGTCTCTAGAGAGAGTTTGTTCTCGCTAAAGAACTCGAGAATAGGCGCTTAAACGTATGCTCTATTAACTATGCTCTTAAATATAGAGTGTACGGCCTATCTTTTCTTACTATCTAAAGCGCTCTATCGCTTTATAGCCTAAGATGTAGTAGCTACGGTAGATGCATTAACTACTGCGTCTAATTTATCGGCCGACTCTTAGCTAGACGGAGCGTAAATAGAATCGTTCTCGCTATCGGATAACTTAACGATACGAGGCATCTCCTCGTTAGCAGATTCTACCGACGATAGATTAGACCGACAGAGCGTATTACGCATAGTTCTTAGCCTTTAAGAGAGTGTCTTAACTATAGTAGTAACGCGTTCGTCCTTCTTAGGGTCGTCGTACATCTAGTAAGGAACGCACTAAACGGTAACTGCCTCTAAACTATAATCTCTTCTAACTCTTCTAACACGCTACTAGAACTCTAGCGGTTAGCTATCGATAGGGATATTAATTAAGACTACTCGGTTAAGACTAGGAATATTCATACCTATGCCGAGTATGCTAGTAGCGATTATAACACGACATTAAGAGTTAGTTAACACTCTAAAGTTAGCCATTAATGCGTCCTAGTTATGCTTTGGTATAGTACTAGTATAATGATCGATAATTAGCCTCGACTAGTTCTATATAATAGCACTATCAGTAGAAGCGGAAAGCTTAATTAAGGAACTACGCATGAACTTAAGCGTATAGTTAATCCTCTTCTTGCTATCTATAAACACTATAGTCTTAGGAATGTTACTAGGCTACTAGGTACTATCCGAGCTAACTACGTTACTAAGTAGTACGTAAAGGATCCGGTAGGCGTTAAGTTTGCTTCTCTTAAGTCGCTTTATTACTATATAGATATTTAGTCTATCGATCGCTATACGAATAACCTTAGTCTACTATTTATTAGTTCCTTTACGTCGGAAACTAGCGAGGACCTTAACCTTCTACTTAGTATCTAGATTAAGTGTAGCTATGCATCCGAATAGAGGTACCTTCTTAGGAAGCTAGTCTCGAAGATCCTTAATAGTAGCGAACTTAGCTTAGAATGTCTCCTAGACTATAACTAGATGTAGTTCGTNCTTCTCTTAAGTCGCTTTATTACTATATAGATATTTAGTCTATCGATCGCTATACGAATAACCTTAGTCTACTATTTATTAGTTCCTTTACGTCGGAAACTAGCGAGGACCTTAACCTTCTACTTAGTATCTAGATTAAGTGTAGCTATGCATCCGAATAGAGGTACCTTCTTAGGAAGCTAGTCTCGAAGATCCTTAATAGTAGCGAACTTAGCTTAGAATGTCTCCTAGACTATAACTAGATGTAGTTCGTTAATTACTATAAGACTAACCGCTTTAGATACGCGCTCGCGTACGGCTTTATAGAAGGCTAGATTAATGGCCTATTTAGGGCTAAGGATTAGATGCGTATATAGCTTTAGGCGATTCCTAATGCTACTAATAAGGGAGCAATTAGCCCTTTTAGTCTTACTAGTAATAAGATAAGGCTCGCTACCGAGTTTTACTATATCTTCCGTCTACTAGATACCGAGTCGGTTAAGTAAAACAATCTAGATTATGATTATACTAGTAATAAGGGAGAAAAGCTAGAGTAGAACACTCTTTTTAAAGCTAGTAGTAGCGGCGAGGATAGTGTCGCTCCCTATAAAATAGAGTCTCTAGAGAGTATATACCTATTATAGTTTAGGCTTATAGTAGATAGACTATCTAACGACGTCGCTAATAAAGCGCTTCTAAGCATTATAGAGCGATCCTCGGAACTTAGAAGCCTTACTAAGCTAATAATATAGGTCTTAGATCTATCTCTACGAAAGGATGTACTATAGTAGGTCCTCGATAAACCCCTAGCGGATCTAGTCGACTAAAAGGTTATTATCTAGCTCTTATGCTTACTCTTCTAGATCGGGGTTAGGGGGGATAATACTACGGTAGCGTCTTCGAACATAGCGACTAAGGGGCATAACGGAGAGTAGTATATTCTACTAATAGGGATAATCGAAAGTACGAGGGTAGTAGGTTCTACTAACGAGAATAGTCGGAAATTAAGGTCGACTTAGGGGTTAAGGAGAGGTAAGAGGCGATAAGGACGCGACGACGACGTAAGAATAGGATAAATACGGCGTCGATACGGTAATTAAGAAGGCGTATAATAGTAGCTAGGGGCGGTAGAGTAGCTATTATTAAGATTAGCGGTGTTTTCGAGCGTTAGGGTATTCTACCGACGCGGTTTTAAGAAATTAAGCTAAAAGTTAGTATAGACGCGATTTCTATTCTTATTTCGAGGATTAGCGTTTTACGCAATATTGCTACGCGATCGTAAAAATCTAAATAAGCTAAATTGTAGATCGCGAAAGGTAGTATCTACTAATAGTAATAACTAGTTGCCGATTTTGGTATTATAGATAGGATGTCAAAATGCGCTCTTTAAAAAGGTCGATTTTTGGGGTGTTAGTAGCAACCTCTTACTAAACGAGTTCATTAAGATCTTAGACGTTATATAAAGAGAGAGATTTCCGCGCTACTGCACGCTAAAAAGCCTGTCGGTAGAACTTACCGAAGTTTACCGGGTGTCTGTTCGGCTAAATTTGTATAACGTCTAATTAATGAGATAAGATAAAGATCGCTTAACATGTCGTGTCAGGTTTTGACTAGGGTCACACTAATAGCGAAGTCCATTTCACGTTTTCGGACGTCTTTAAGGCTATTAGAGCATAGAGTCCTAGTACGTCGCTTCCTATATAAGTGCTGCCTCTTCTACGAAAGTTTCTTAGACATTTTGATTAGAAACGTGTAAGACAGGTGTTATGTCGACACGCAAGGCACTAGCTTTTATCTCGCACTTATCTCATTAATTAGACGTTATACAAATTTAGCCGAATAGACACCCGGTAAACTTCGGTAAGTTCTACCGACAGGCTTTTTAGCGTATAGTAGCGCGGAAATCTCTCTCTTTATATAACGTCTAAGATCTTAATGAACTCGTTTAGTGAGAGGTTGCTACTAACACCCTAAAAATCGACCTTTTTAAAGAGCGCATTTCGACATCCTATCTATAACACCAAAATCGGCAACTAGTTATTACTGTCGGTAGATGCTACCTTTCGCGATCTACAATTTAGCTTATTTAGATTTTCACGATCGCGTAGCAATATTGCGCAAAACGCTAATCCTCGAAATGAGAACAGAAATCGCGTCTATACTAACTTTTAGCTTAATTTCTTGAAAACGCGTCGGTAGAACACCCCGACGCTCGAAAACACTGCTAATCTTAATAATAGCTACTCTACCGCCCCCGGCCACTGTTATACGCCTTCTTAATTACCGTATCGACGCCGTATTTATCCTATTCTCGCGTCGTCGTCGCGTCCTTGTCGCCTCTCGCCTCTCCTTAACCCCTAAGTCGACCTTAATTTCCGACCATTCTTGTCGGTAGAACCTACCGCCCTCGCACTTTCGATTATCCCTATCGGTAGAACATACCGCTCTCCGTTATGCCCCTTAGTCGCTACGTTCGAAGACGCTACCGCGGTGTTATCCCCCCTAACCCCGATCTAGAAGAGCAAGCGTAAGAGCTAGATAATAACCTTTCGGTCGACTAGATCCGCTAGGGGTTCATCGAGGACCTACTATAGTACATCCTTTCGCAGAGACAGATCTAAGACCTATATTATTAGCTTAGTAAGGCTTCTAAGTTCCGAGGATCGCTCCGCGATGCTTAGAAGCGCTTTATTAGCGACGTCGTTAGATAGTCCATCTACTATAAGCCTAAACTACAATAGGTACATGCTCTCTAGAGACTCTATTTTATAGGGAGCGACACTATCCTCGCCGCTGCCACTAGCTTCGGAAAGAGTGTTCTACTCTAGCTTTTCTCCCTCATTACTAGTACAATTATAATCTAGATTGTTCTACTTAACCGACTCGGTATCTAGTAGACGGAAGATATAGTAAAACTCGGTAGCGAGCCTTATCTCATTACTAGTAAGACCAAAAGGGCTAATCGCTCCCTTATTAGTAGCATTAGGAATCGCCTAAAGCCATATACGTATCTAATCCTTAGCCCTAAACAGGCCATTAATCTAGCCTTCCGTAAAGCCGTACGCGAGCGCGTATCTAAAGCGGTTAGTCTTATAGCAATTGACGAACTGCATCTAGTTATAGTCTAGGAGACATTCCGAGCTAAGTTCGCTACTATTAAGGATCTTCGAGACTAGCTTCCTAAGAAGGTACCTCTATTCGGATGCATAGCTACACTTAATCCGGATACCGAGCAGAAGGTTAAGGTCCTTGCTAGTTTCCGACGTAAAGGAACTAATGAATAGCAGACCGAGGTCATCCGTATAGCGATCGATAGACTAAACATCCGTATAGTAATAAAACGACTTAAGAGAAGCGAACTTAACGCCTACCGGATCCTTTACGCACTACTTAGCAACGCAGTCAGCTCGGATGGTACCTAGCAGCCTAGTAACATTCCTAAGACCATAGTGTTTATAGATAGCAAGAAGAGGATTAACCGCACGCTTAAGTTCATGCGTAGTTCCTTAATTAAGCTTTCCGCTTCTACCGACAGTGCTATTGCATAGAACTAGTTAAGGCTAATTATCGATCATTATACTAGTACTACACCGAAGCATAACTAGGACGCATTAATGGCTAACTTTAGAGTGTTAACTAACTCTTAATGTCGTGTTGTGATCGCTACTAGCATACTCGGCATAGGTATGAATATTCCTAGTCTCAACCGAGTAGTCTTAATTAATATCCCTATCGATGGCTAACCGCTAGAGTTCTAGTAGCGTGTTAGAAGAGTCGGAAGAGATTATAGTTTAGAGGCAGTTGCCGTTTAGTGCGTTCCTTACTAGATGTACGACGACCCCGAGAAGGACGAACGCGTTACTGCTATAGTTAAGACACTCTCTTAAAGGCTAAGAACTATGCGTAATACGCTCCGTCGGTCTAATCTGTCGTCGGTAGAATCTGCTAACGAGGAGACGCCTCGCATCGTTAAGTTATCCGATAGCGAGAACGATTCTATTTACGCTCCGTCTAGCTAAGAGTCGGCCGATGNTTCTACCGACGCGACGAGCCTAACAATTAATGTAACAAATGCTAACTTTAGCGGATTCGTCTAGTTTCGAAGGTCTGCTAGGAGCCTTAACTCCTATCGGTAGATTCTACCGACGCGACGAGCCTAACAATTAATGCAACAAATGCTAACTTTAGCGGATTCGTCTAGTTTCGAATGTTCGTTAGCATCATTTGCGGTTCTCGGTATACTACATCTCGTCGTCCTCGTCGAAGACCTTAGTAGCCTTACCGTGCTTTACTTTATTCTAGCGTTCGCGTTAAAGAACGCTATAGTGACTTCTCGAGATGCGGCTCTATATAACCTAGTTACCCTCGCGCTGCCGAGCTACTAAGGGATAGTAGGCACGATGCGCTGCCGAGCTACTAAGGGATAGCAGGCACGATACGCTACCGAGCTACTAAGGGATAGTAGGCACGATACGCTGCCGAGCTACTAGCTTTAAACTCATTATAGAAATAAGACGGCGATAAGCTACGATAGTCTTAACGCACTTGCCTTTTTATGTTATGTCCTATTAGCGTATTGCCTTGTCGTCGGCAACGAGAAGGAGGATTAGGCGTCCTTTATGTCCTTATCGTCGGAAGGTATAGCAGATGCAGCGTTCTAGCTACTAGTGCTACCGGCATTAGCGCTTATCTAGTTATCCTCGGGAGTAGTAGAAGGAGCGGCCTTAGCGGTGTAGTTTTAATTAGCAGGAGTGTTATCCTAACCTATAGGGTGGTTAGGGTAACAACTAGCACCGTAGCTAAGCTCCTCGCAGTTACGGCACTTAACCCTTTATGTCCTTCTCGCGGCTCTTATATAGCGGTAAGACTCTCTAAGACCTAGGAGCCGGTACGAATAGTAGCTAGCACTATGCTTAGGGGTCGGAAGAGTTCTTAGAGGCGCTAAGGGTGACGGAATAAGGTGCTACCGAAGTAGTACACTCGTGCCTTATAGCAGGTCGAACTGCCGTATAGCGGATTCGTAAAGCTATTCGCTAGTACGGTCGCGCGAGTCCTCCTATAAGTAGGAGGGGCGTACCGGCAGGAGGGTCGGGCCTCGTCTATTATACCGGCATACTAGTCGAAGGAGTCTACGGCGGTAGAGGGACGAGCGGGTATCTATAGCTCGTCGTTGTTATTACTATCGTAGCTAAATTTAAAGTCGCGTAGAGGGTTTAGAGGAGGTCGACGAGGCCGAGGAACGTCGCTAGATAATATCTTATAGGTGTAGAGGCAAGACTTATAGGTAGAGGAAGGGGACTTAGCGTTAAGATGTTTTCGAGCGTAAGCTAGTATGCTATCGAACTACCATTTTGTCGTCGGTAGAATATACCGATTATAATAGGGAAAGATGTTCGAGATTTATACAAGTAATGTTGCTATACGCAGTATACGCTCCGCTGTCGGTAGAATGCACCGCTAGTTAGCGGTTTATATGTCGTCGGCGTTAGAGGTGTTTTACTCCGATGTCTTAGCCATTTAAATTCGACATAACGTCGCTTCCTCTAATTCCGGCCTTACGTTTCCGACTTTAACGTGTTTCCTTCTCTAATTTTCCTGCCGGTATGTTCTACCGACAAGTTAAGTAGCTATCTCTACTCGTCGGTAGAACATACCGACGAGTAAAAATGGTTAATTAGGTCGTTTAACGCCGTCATTATCATTAATTCATAGTTTACATGCAGTAGTTAGATTAAATTTGACACGAACGGATTTTAATTAGTTAACCTTCTCCACCCCCTAAACACCCCCTTTTTTTTTATTTTTTATTTTATGTTTTTTTTTTTTTTTGTTTTTAATCATCATCGTTACATGGCTTCTTATTAACGCGACAGTGACAACAGGCATTAGTAGTGCCTATCTAGTAGTCGATCTTCGCCTATGCCTCGTTAGAGTAGACGATGCAATTACGACCCTTATCGATGTAACGTCTATAGGCACGGGTGCGTCTTACACTACTATTAGTCTCCTACTGTCTAGTAGCATGTCCCCTTTAACGGGCAACATCTGCTTACTAGCTACCGTGTGCGATAGCCGATAGGGCGTGCTAAACGTCGGACTAGACCCCGGTATTGTAGAACTAGCCTAGAAGCCTAGGACGATACTATCTGCGGACCCGGTTCTTACCCGAGGCTACGTTAGGCATGTCTATAGGGTCTCGCTAAGCAGGCGCGAGACCACTACGGCGACTAAGCTTAGATCTAAGCTAAAGGGGCATAATGACACCTAATCTACTCCCCGAGTATCCGCCTGTCGGTTAACGAAGATAGGCTACGTAAGTGACCGCGGCGGGAGATACGGCGGCGGTAGCGGTAGCAGCACGACGAGTAGCACCACTACCTAGAGTAGGTAGCACGGTAGGGACCTAAACAACTAGCAGAGCCGGTTAAACAGGCGCTAGGACGCCTATAGAAGCAGACGGCCTAGCGACGACGACATACTAGCTATTGTTTGCAACGGCCGGACTTAAGTCCTAGTCTACGACGACGGGATTATTACTTCCGTCGCCGTATATGTCGACATCCCCTAAGATGTTATCGTTACTATCCTCCTCCGAGTTATAGGTATCGAACGGCTATATGCCGAATTCGTCGTCGTTATCGTCGTCGTCGCTATGTTATTAGCATTAGAACTAGTGTTTAAACAGAAAGCGAGAATAGGAAAAGAAGAGAAGTAGACAAAGAGTGGATTAAAAAGAAGAGAAGTAGACTTACGTAGCAGCGGCAGCAGTAGCAGCTTTAGTAGTAGTAGTAGCATCCCGAGCGGCTTGCTAGGCTACCCGGTTTGCTATACGCTAGGCGCGTAGGCTACGGAGGGAGAGGGGGCCACGACTTAATACGTTAATTATAAACAGTTATACAATACAGATTAGTATATAAAAAGGTACTAGACCGAAGTCTGCCCTCGGGCACGAGGCAGGAGGCCCGCTCTATAAACCCCTAGGCGAGGGGGAACATAGGCTCCGAGGAGCCGGGGTAGCGGAAGAAGGGAGGCCTATAAATTGTTAGCATTCTATATATATGGATAGTAAAAAATCGCATCGTAGAGGTTAACATAGACGTAGGTAAGTGCGTAGGTCTACTAAGATAAGCGTATTAAGTCGTCGGTAGGATATACCGACGGTCTATATAGCAGGCATTAGGGTTGTTATTATAAAGTGAAATCGACCAAAAAAAGAAATAATAGGCGCATTATAGTGCGTAGAGACAGGAACTGTAGGAAAAGGGCAGGGATAGTGTAGAGAACATAACTACATAGTCGTATAACAATTGCTTACATTTTAATTGATTTGTTTAGGGGGGTTAGAAATGGTGTTTAATGGCTAGAGGGATTAAGAAGAGCGGGAGACTAAGGCCTCTAGTATACGCTCTGCGAGCAACGCTAAGCCCTAGACTAGGTGTTGTTTATTTACTTTAGTCTAGCGTCAACTCTAACCTTCCTTTTCTTAAACTACTACTTCTTTTCTTCTATAACTACTACTACCTCTCTATCTCTATTACCTCCTCCCTAGCGCGTGCCTGCCGTTATCTCGACGACGGGGGTATCGCCTTCTCTATTACATTCGTAACTCGAAATTATGTCTACGATAAGATAGTCGCGCGTTAGGAGAGATCTTAGGGCAGTATCTACTAGGTTTGTTTGTCCTTGTCCTTAACTTTCCTCTATCATTGCTAACTCTATTTAATAGGGTACCCGCACCGGCCCTCGATCGCGATGTCCTATGCCTAGCATAGCTCCTACTATGCTAGGCACCGGCCCTCGATCGCGATGTCCTAGTCGGATACCCCTGTTTACATGCACCGTAGAGCGAGTCGCTTATATGCCTCCTAGAGTAACTCGCTCTATAGCTGCTACGAACAGGGAGGGAAACACCCTAGCCTTAACGATCTCTCTAGTTCTTAGGAGGTTTATTGTTCCGTCTCTATCTCCTATCTTCTTTCGAGCTAACATGTTTCGTAGGGTTAAGCACTTTAGCTCTCGATTGCCGGAGGCGTCCTAGTCTATAACTTAGACTAGACGTCTCCTGCTACCGCATTAAGGAGCTCGAAAGCTAATACCCTCCTAAGGACTAAAGATGTCGCGAATAGGGCCGAGAGATCATATGTTACGCGCTCCTCTAACTATAACATCTACTAACCTTTAATGCAGGTACATATAAGCCTCCTCGTTAATAAGGAGCTATCGTCCGTATCCCGTCCGTCGTCGTAATCTAATAACGGCGACACGGACGATAACTATCTCTTAGCCCCCGGTCCCCGTAGTCGCCGTATCCTCTAACTCCTCGGAGCGATAAGTAATCGTCGTTCCGAGGAGTTAGAGATCTATGCCTAGCAACAGCAACAACAATAAGGCTACGGCTAACAATAATAGTAATAAAGACCTACGGGCATACCCTCTTCTACCCTTATGCCGTCGACACTACCGACGAGGAGATAGCTTATCTCCGTATAGAGGGAAGGGAGAGGGTAGCAAGAAGAGAGTAGGAGTAAGTAGAGACTAAGGCCGCTAATAGGGCCGAAACTAGGTTAATAGCTAAGGCTAGAGGTGTATGTTGTCGCCTCTACATCCCTTCCTTGTTCTTTCGCATACTAACTGTTATATCTAGGGCCCCTCCTTCTCCTATCGACGCTACTACTAATGTAGCTAACGCCGCTGCTCTTAACGAGATTACCCTACTACAAACATTAGACCTAAGATGTTAAGTAAGCCCTTATCGCCTACTGTTTGGTCGACTAAACAGTCGGCTTCTTCGTAGGCTTTCTTATAATCCTTTACTGTTCGGGTAAAGGATTATAAGAAAGCCTACGAAGAAGCCGAGTTCTTAAGGCGTCGAAGTTCTGTCCTCGAGATCACCGTTAGAACTAACATAAGAGGATTGCTTATAGGTATCTACTCTCCTTAGCCTCGTTAAAGCGGCATGTCCGCTTAAGCCCTCCTTAATAGCGACTTCTCTTTCATCTAGAAGAGGATGTTATTAAGCCTATCGGCATTAGTAAGGGCCGCGCCTTTAAGAGAGAGAGGAAGGGTGTTAGTTAAGAAGGAGGAAGGGGTAATAGTTAAGAAGGACAACACCGACTACGCAATGCGATAGGGCCTAGGGTCTTGCCATTAATGCAGCTAAACAGAACAAACACATTAATAGTTAAATGCTACCGTTATTATTGCAGATTTGGACGATTTAGATGTTGTTATACTGCTATAAGTTGCTATCTTAGCGTAGAGCGACCGAGGTAGAGTTTATAGTATAGTCGCCTGCCTCGACGAAATTCGCGTCGGTAGAATACACCGACGCTAACTAGACGAAGGATATCTAACAAATCGCGGGACGTAATAGCAGGTTTAACCGTCGGTGGACTCGGCTAATAGCATTAGCGCCAATATTATGACGCATATGCCCCTATAAGGCTAAGCGTTACGACGTTCGGGGTAGGTTTAACCGTCGGTAGGGTCTACCGACACAAATCCTGCTTAAATTCTATTCCTCTTTCTAAAGTAAGAACCGGAGGGACTAGACGTAGGACCTTCGCCTTTATCGCAATAGACCGAAGTTAACTATCGGTATATTCTACCGACAGAATTTCTGTTATCGCAAGGGTTTTGCTAATTAAACTAATAAGTTTGCCGCTAAAATCGAGTTCCTTACTAAGAAGTTTGCCGCTAAAATCGAATTCATCGCTAGTGACTAGGGAGGCCTACTACTTAAGAAGCGTCGGTAGGTTCTACCGATAGGAAACGAAGAAGTTTGCCTCTAAAATAGAATTCCTTACTAAGAAGTTTGCAGCCAAAATCGATGGTCCTAAGCGTAATAGGCTCTAGGTCCGCGTAAAAGAGGTCTTCCTCGAGAAGAGCACGTATACTGCTAACATCGATAGTCCTAAGCGTAATAGGCTCTAGGTCCGCGTAAAAGAGGTCTTCCTCGAGAAGAGTATGCTCCCTCTTCGAACATAATCGATAAGAAGCGCGAGATGCTGCCCGAGTTCGTCGGTATATTCTACCGACAGAGAACTAAGAAGTTTGCCGCTANAAAGAGCTTTTGCCGGCGCCAGAATGGCACTAATTAGAGAGCTTTTGCCGGCGGTAGGGGGTATCTAGAGTAGCACTAATTAAAGAGCTTTTGCCGGCGGTGGGGTATCTAGGATGGCACTAATTACCTGCACTAAAAGGCAAGCGAGATACCGTGTCTAGAAGCCGTCGGGAAGTTCTACCGACAACGTTCCCTAAAGCTAAGATAGATCGATCTTATTAAAGCCGGCCAAATTATTGACGTCTACCTAGTCCTCTTCATTTTCGTTAACCTAGATAGCATAGTCGGTAGCATTAGACAAGGTATGTTAGTTAGGGACATCGCTAGCCCCTGCTTATATTAGAGGACTATCTCGCATTGCCTAGCGAACTCTAACCTCCTTGTTGTTAAACACTATAACCTTCTCTCTAAGTACCTCTATGCTAGCTTTAAGGATGTCTTCCGATTCGAATCTACGGTTACCTCGTTAATACGGCGTCATAAATCCCTCTTCCTGTAAGAAAACAGCAAGAGAGAACATGTTAGAGGTTACGTCCTTTATAGAATGGCGTCTAGACATTATCTCTCTATAGTCTTCGTTCATTTTACTACGTAGCTTACTAACAAAAGGGCTAACGGCAGACATGGTTTCGAATGTATATCGAATGCCGTAAGTAGAGTTCTTGTGCAGTTTCATATCGTCTAAATATAGGCGATTAATGTGTTCGTTAGCAAGGTTAACCGGCTTCTACGTATTAGGTAAACCTCGAATGTTAACTAGACTCCTAGCTAATAGAGACCGCTAGAACGTCTTACTCGACGTATCGTCCGAGAGCTGCTAATAGAGGTGTAGCATTTCGTATCCGTATTTATACTGTTAAGCTCTATAGAACATGACTGCAAGCTTAGGGATTATATAGCGTAGTAAACTAATATCTCCGTACTTAATAGCATGTTTTAATGTTATAAAAACTTAACACTCTCGGAGGAGACGACACATGCTTTAGAACTCCTTGTCGCACTCGCCATTAGATCTAGAGTTCTATGCCTTAAAGGAGAACGCACTCGTATAGATTTTTTCCGCAATTGCGTTAAATTGCTCGGGTTTAAGACCCGCGATAGCCTTTAAGAAGCGCTCTCTTTTAGGTAGACTCTTATCTAGTCTAGTAAGGAAGCCTTCTTTATATAGCTCTTCGTACTATAAGGCCGCGATACGAGTATAGAAGCCCTAGAGAATAAGGGGCTTAAACTAATAGAACTTTGCGTTCTTACGAGTTAGTCCCTTCCGATCCTAGTAATCGATGTCGTATTTAAGTGTACACTTAGTCTGCTCGTTATTAGGAGCAGAGAAATAGGTACGGATNGTAATTGTTAAGCGGTAGGTTCTACCGACATGTAACATAAGGCCTAACTAACCGACTTAGCGAAAGGTATCGAAGACGTCTAATCGTAAAGGGGGTTAGAGGCGGCAGAATAATCGTTATATAACGCGGTAGGTTCTACCGACGACTTCTTCTTTAGAAAAATGGTCGTGTACGCCTAAGGGTAGATATGTCGGATAGCCTCGCCGATGAAAAACAAGGAGATGTCTTTATCGAGCTTTAAGTTCTTATCGCTCGGTTCTATAATGGCGGCCTCGAGAGTTCTTATATTAATTCCTTTGTTACGTAAGAAGTCGGATTGCTTAAGGCCTTTAGGGGGTAGCAGCGGATTATGAATACTTATAGCAGTTGTAATGTTAATCATTTTACTAGAGTCGCTACGGATCTGTTCGCGGGTGTTATTCTTAAAGTTGTAGTTATTATAACACAACACAGTCTAAGGCCTAGCTGTAACAGCCTTTCTCTTGTTCTACCGACTAAGACATTAGCATTAGCGGAGTCTGCATATTAGGGAAATCGCTTACCATTTCATTCCGGGCGACCTTGTTAATGTTGTTATACGTAGCCTTATACCCCTTATAGAGACTAAGGCGAGCAAGAAGCTAGATAACACTGCGTTTAGTACCGCTACTATAGAGTAAAAGGCCGAGACTCTTTAGAAAGAAGTTAGATAATCTTTCGTGTCGCCGGTGTAATATGTTAGCAGTAACGCTAATGATGCTACGCTAGATAAGTGCGTTCTTACGGACGCTATCTGCAGCTACAAAGCTCTGTTAATGGGCTCTATTATGTGCTATTAGCTATAATAGCATAGAGGTCTATATAGGGGCAACGTTTTGAAGCCCTTGTTAAGTAATGCTATAGTCGACGTCGAGAACATTGCAATTAGGGCTCTACTTTCTAAATAGAGGTAGATCTGTTAAGTGCTTAAATTCCGCACGCAGCGTAGGGATTAGCTATACGGAGGCGGCGGTAGCTTCTACCGACGAAGAATCGAAAAGCTAGTCCTTCTGTAGAGCCTCGATTGTTAAATTAAATGAGCGCCGTCTCTATAACAGTGCGGGGAGCTCGTCTAACTTAATAGTAAGGTATGCCCGGAGGAAACGCTTAAGTGTAAACCGACGATTAAACTCTTAATACACGCGCAATACCTTGTCTAATTTAGATCGGCGCTCGCTAGTGTTCTATTCTACCGACGGCGTTAACGGCTAGTCGACGCGGCGCCTACTAGGTAACCGCTAACTGCTTCGAGTAGGGCGTTAGGTTTAGGAGGGGGTATGTTCTACCGACGGCGTTAAGAGCTAGTCGACGCGACGCGTAGAAGCTACCCGCTAACTGCTCCTAATAGAGGGCTAGGTTTAGGGGGCGGTAGATTCTACCGACGGCGTAGGAAAGGCATTAGGGCGGCGCGTAGCAACTAGCCGCTAACTGCTTAGGGTTAGGCGCTAGTTTTAAGAGGCGGTAGATTCTACCGACAGCGTAGGGCCTATGTTTAGGTAGCGACGGCGAGGACGAGGCTAGCTAGGTATAGCATACGGATAATAAAGATGAGCTCCTCGTGTATTAGGATTAGAGTTGCCCGTAGACTATACGTAGGGGGTCGTAATGGTGTCGTCGTTAAGGGCGAGAAGCGCGGCGTCCGAGATGTCGGATAGATCGCTATCGGATTCGTCGCTTATTACCGATTACGCATCGGTATCGCAAAAAAGAGAATTAATAATTAGATTTTCTGATGCCGACAGCGCGTCGGTGTGTTCTACCGACGGCATTTTTAGTTAAATTTATAGGTAGCGGGTAGTATAGACGAAAGATAAGTTGTAGAAGGGGACTTAGCCATTTCAAAATTTGAGAACTTGTACACCGTCACCAAAAGACGTTCATTTAGCCCTCAGACGCTAGAACGACACGTCGTTTCCAGCCCCCTGATTGGTCGGTAGAATTTACCGGCAGCTAATAGGGGACTAATACAAGTAGCGTGAAGCTTACTTCCGAGACTCACGTGAGAGTTCTAGCTTCTGATTAATGAGATAATCTCGCACCATCAAAGTCTCCGCGTCATCCTCTTTGTTCCATCAACATAAACACCCGAATAACCATCAACGATATCTCACGATACAAGAAGACTCCAAGCCATTGGAACATACTCCGGAGACGCACAATTACAGAAAATGCTACCGGATCTCGCCACTCGCCGCAAAATCTGCGAAGACACGATCAAGCGGTTAGAAGAGATCACGGCTACTACGCCTAATGCTTCACTGGACAGCACGTTCATCACATCACAAACATATCCCGAGCTTTCGCCCTTGGATCCTGAGTTTCCAGATTTGCAACTTCGACCGATACAAGTTATCGACTCGGACACCTTTGCCTGTGCCCGAAGCATACTATCCTCAGACCCGGAGTTCAGGGATAAAGTTGCAGTGCTCAACCTCGCATCAGATGAAGAGCCCGGTGGTGGATGGAGGTACACGTTAAGCGCTACACAGGAAGAAGCGCTCTGTTACTCATCCACAATATATCGAACGCTGAAACCAGAGTACTACCCCTGGGCAAACACCGGCCCTTCCTCAATGGCAGGAATCTTCTCCCCTGGCGTGGTCGTGTTTAAAGACACTCTAGAAAACTCCTGCCGCGACCTTCAACCAGAGGAAAGAGCACTCCTCTCTGTCATCACAATCGCTGCACCCCGTCACCCAACTCTCACAAACTCCAACACCGAATTCGCAGACCCAAATATTCTCAACGAGTTCAGAGATAAGATTAGACTTATTTTCCGCGGTGCAGCTGCAGAGGGGAAAACATGTCTGGTGTTGGGAGCTTTGGGGTGTGGAGCTTATGGGTGTCCGCCTAGGTTGGTGGCTACGGAGATGAAGAATTTGTTGGCGGAAGAAGAATTCAAGGGTTGGTTTGGAAGAGTGGTGTTTGCGGTTTATGGGCAGGGAGTGGTGGGAAAGAGGAATTTGGAGGCTTTTGGGGACATTTTTGCGTGAGAGTGATATGAGGGTGCTGAAGAGGTTGTTTCTACGAGGATGGAGCATACTAGATTGTCGTGGAGATATTTCTTGATGCATTCGCGACTAGGCTTTCGAAGTATAGAGCTTGAGAGATGCAGACGTCGTATGCTTTCGATAGCTGAAATTTCTCCCCCTGAGAATATATTGGGCAAAGGCATTGTTGCTGTCTCCTGAACACGTCTGCCTGGCCTGAGGGTGGGACAGCAATGCAGCAGCGTTATCCTTGTGGTATGTGGTGGCTGAAGAAGATGTAGTGGAGATGAGTGAGCCCCCCTCCTCTACTTGGAGGTACCTACCAAGACCAGGGGTGCTTGAATGTGTATACCGACCGTTGAGGTCTGCTTACTGTACGTCGTACGCTGCGGCACGCAGTTCAAAACCGGCTGCTTGCAGTATCATATAGTGCGCAAATCTTCCAGAAGATCAAGAACAATATGGCTCTACTCCGACTTGCTGTTGCTGAATCGATGAATCATCAGGCATCCATTGAACAAATGAATTCTAGAAGCAAAGCAAATGCACGATTGAGGGAAGAATGCAAGAGCGGGCGGAGGATTGATGTGTGGGCCTGATTGGGTTGTTGCGCTACTGCAGGTGCATCGTGTTTTGGATGCCATGCATAGCCGAAAAGTGACAGCAATTGATCATTCGTCAAGAGCAAAAAGGCAGATTTGCTGCCGAAGCGCTCAAAGTTAAAGGTCGCGAGGGCCGTTGCAACGTTTATCTGGTTAAAGTTCCAACGGATATAAATTCCTGGCAAAACAATGAAATATCGCTTGCTCAAACAGAGGGCTGGCTAGACACGAAGGAATTGGAATCTCTTTTTCAATAGATGGATATAAATGGATGGAAATAGTCAGGGCTCTCACGCCATTGGTTGGCCAAGGCAGTCTCGCGCGGAAAAGTGGCGCGTAGATCTTCTTGGGGAAGGCACGAGTGGAGTTGGTGGACGGATTCGGCTTGGGCCCCTTTCGTTTTGCTGCTTGTCAAGGTTGACTTTTGTCGCCATGTGGATGTTCCTTTGAGGGAGGGGAACACTGAGTACCCACTCTGATATAACGGATAGATCTCGCGCCGATTCGACAATGTCGACGAGCAGACGGCCGCGAGCAGCAGATCCTCGCTCTCAGCCGCATCCGCATCTGCATCCTCATCCTCAGCGCTCTGTGCCTCCTTCTTTGTCTGTGCCAGCGTCCGTCCCTCTACACAGGCTAGACGCACCATTGCCAGCAACTCCGCCCGGCCAATCGCTCTCACATCATCATCATGCTTCTTCTTCCCCTCTGAGATCATCTCCGCCGTCCCAACCATCCCAATTGCGGCCCGAATCGTGGCAGAGCGTCACACAAGACTCGGTCTTGGACAACCTGCTGTCGTCGTTTGATCGTATGCCAGGGTCCGCTGCAGGTCCCGGTTTCAGTCCTTTGAACATGCCTGACATCAACAGCGACGACTTTGACCGCAGTAGCACCTCCTTCACCCCGCCGAGAGCCTTCCAGCGCCTGCAACAACGCGTCAGAGGTCACACATACTCCTCATCGCTGTCGCACGACTCGGATGCAAACAGCAACGATTCCCAGCTCACCGCCCGCATCCGCACCAACAGCAACTCCGACTCTCGCCCTTCGACTGTTCAGAGCGTCGACTACGGCTACGGTCAGGTTCTCGGCACCACTCGCATCGGCACCTTCGACAAGGGCGACCCACGCACCCAAGGCACTCCCGAGGTTGTGTCCAACGGCATCCTCGACCGCGGTCGTCCCATCCCGAGCATGTTTAGCACATACGAAGTCCATTGCCCCGAGCCAAGAGTCCCAGGTGGACCATCAAAGTCAAACACAGCAAAAGAGCAGGCCTCTACAAACAACTCAGACATTCCGCAGAGCATACGGGATCAAGCACTGGAGTTTGTGCGACAGTCCAACATGCGTGCCCAATCACCCTCAATGCTCGACCACCCTCCTACCAATTCCTCTGCATCCATAAACTCATCCCTCTCCAAGCAGCCCTCCGCCCACGACGCTCCAAAGGAACGACCAGGCTTCTTCCGACGAGTCTTTGGCTCGGCCACACGCACCAATTCCTTCCCAGACCAGCAGCGTCCCAACCTCAGAGATGGCTCGGTCCAGAGCACAGAGAGTGCTTCATCTTCTGTTCCCACCAAGACGAATTCCAACTCCACGGATCCTCCTCAGAATGTCGTTACGAAAAAGGCTTCCTTTTTTAGACGCCGGAAGAAGTCCATCACCGAGATACCTCCTCCTTTGCCTTTACCCAACCCGCTCGTGTCCGCCTCTCATCTCAAAGATCACTCTCCACCTGTAAGTCCAGGTGCAAGCAGTCTCCGAATGGTCATGGATCAATACCTTGGCGGTTCTGCTAGTCAGTTGAACAAAACTGACTCTGACTATAACAAGCCCGTGGATACTCCAGTCAGCCAACTCACTCGATCCAGTGTGCTCAGCCATGACACTGATGAGTCCTCTGAACTCGACATGTTCCACTCAGGATATACCCCACCGCCGGACGCTTCCATAAGAAGAGTAGGAGTAGAGCCTCTGGAGCCTCGAGCAGGAAGCACCAAATCTGTGACCCCTCATGTGCAGCAACAAGCCTTCAAGAGCCCGAAGATAGACGATATGGAACGTAATTTCGGTGGTGTGAATGAGCGTCTACAAGTTGCTACAGGCCACGCGCGCCCTGATCTGGTACAGAGCAACTCGTTCTTGGCCGACAACAGTGATGCAGACGATGGAAGTCGAGCTCCTTCAATCATTTCCGCTGTCAGTGATACCTATCTTGGGGCTGCTGGTGCATTCAGTCCTGTCTCGCCCATGGCCAATTCACCTATGATCACCCCTAGCGAGAGATTTGTCACGTCCCCAACTTCGGACATGGAACGGGAACCCATCTCGCCTCGATCGCACTTCTTTGACCACAATCGGGATAGTCTTGGCCTGCCCATCGAAGGCATCAGAGCTCCGCAAAGCTACGTTGTGTCAAATGATGACAGTGATCTTCCTTCGTTCCAGGTTGATGGCCATACAATCCGTCCCTCGGTCGAAGTCGCTCGAGGCATGCTTGGTACCATCGATGAGCCGACCGCCGACGAGAGAGAACGCGCCCGGCAAATCTATCAGGGCGAGGAACAACATATGCTCAAGGATGAGGCTGCTGCATGGCTCGGCGAAAAGAACCCTGTCAGCGCCCGTACCCTTACCGCTTACATGGATCTCTTCGATTTCGCGAATCGTAACATTCTTAGTGGTCTTCGCGCGCTCTGTGATAGACTCATATTGAAGGGAGAGAGCCAGCAAGTTGACCGCATCCTAGACGCATTCTCCCGGAGATGGGATGAGTGTAACACACTGAACGGCTTCAAAGGGCCTGGTGTGGTACATGCCATCTGCTATGCTCTTCTACTGCTCAATACCGATCAACACATGGCCGATATTCAGCACAAAATGACACGATCCGAGTTCATCAAGAACACCATGCCCGCTGTGAAAGCAGCAGCCGAGAGCGCGACCATCAGGCCGACTCGATCACCTTCGAGACCTTCTTTACCATGGTCAGATACTACGCCCAAGTCGCCCGATGATGATGATCGAGGATCTGTCGATTTTAGACGTTCAACCAAACGGCTGTCTTTCAGACCAGGTATGGGCAGATACGAAACAGATCCTGGCCCAGGTGAACACGGAGACTTTGGCTCGGCAAATCACTTGGTCTCACGTCCCTTCGATGGCCCCGAACACAAGTGGTTGCTTGAGGTTGAGTCAGTTCTCAAGGCTTTCTACAGCTCAATTGTGTCTTTGGCTCTACCGCTTCATGGCTCCCAAAATTCACGAGAGAACCCCGGAACATCGCATGGTCCCGGGAATCTCACCGTCGCCGGTAATCTGCGAAGAACTGGTTCGGTTATCTCAAAAGCACCTTCTGAAGGCTTCTCATATAGGAGCAAGAGGCAGAACAGCGGTGCCTTGTCATCCCACTGGAATGCGACAAAGAACCGATCCAGACAGAAGGTCTACCCTGCTTCCACCGTTGGCTCCACTCGAACTTCAATCGACGATGGCCAATCTGCTTGGAGTCCGTCTGCACAAAGCAGTATGTGGAGCAAGATCTCTATGGGCAGAACCCAGACCACTATGAGTGTCGAGAGTTTTGCAGTCCACCCCGACTTCAAGCAGAGCTTAGGATTTACCAACGCACTGTCGCAAGCAATCATCCGTGAGGAGAGCGCAGGCGATACTGAGTCCGTCATGAAGATTGGTACTGTGCTTGAGGATGAAAGTCTGGAGTTGGCTGGTGCACCATGGGCCAAAGAAGGCATGGTCAAGCATAAGCATCACCTGGACGGTCCGGAGAAGAAGGCTAAGGAACGCAGCTGGAGTGAGACTTTCGCAGTCGTGGAGAAAGGATACCTGCATCTGTTCAACTTCAACCGGACTACTACCAAGATCAACGACATGCGCAGCGCCAAACGCCAACCTGTTAAGACAGGCAAAGCCGCCAGCGTTGCACCATCAGTTGTTGGTGGTGGTAACTGGACCGATAATGCAGACGAAACCGACCAATTCCTTCTAAGACAATCTCTTGCAACTGTTCTGCCACACCCGGGCTATAGTAAGACTCGTCCGCATGTTTGGGCATTGAGCTTGCCGACAGGTGCTGTTCATTTGTTCCACGTCGGCACTGCAGAGATTGCAGAGGAGTTTGTTTCTACCGTGAACTACTGGTCTGCGCGTTTGAGCAAAGAGCCTCTAGTGGGTGGTGTTGACAACATCGAATATGGTTGGAGCGATAATATCATCAACCCTGCTCTGATTGGCAACAGCAACGGAGAGCCCCTCACTAAGCCACCATCGCGAGCTGCCGGAAATCATGGTCATTCAGCGTCTGTCAACAGTCTTGGCAAGCAGAGTATGCAATCATCTGTTCGCGGTTCATTCGACCAGACCTTTGGATCGAGATCTAGATTGCCGGGAGACCGTGCCCACATTGCCGATTGGAAGCCTCCTGCAGCATCAATGTTGCCATCACAGTTGCTCGAGATTGATCAGCTTCGTAGTCTGAAAGCATACGTCGCATCAGTCGAGACCGAGTTGGAGCGTCACAACGAGCTGCGTAATGCCGTAAATCTGGCATACACTAATCGTTACGGCCAGAACTGGAACAAAGTCATGGCCAACTGGGAGAAGAAGAGCGCCTACCTCCTACGCGAAGTCGTCAAGTTCAGAACATACATTGAAGCTCTTGACCGAGCCGGCCGCGAAAAAGAAAGAGTCTACGAGGAACGGCAAGTTCGCGAACAAGAACGAGCTGCTCTTGGCTCCAAGGATGGCAAGAAGGAGAACGCTAAGGCGTGATCTTGAGAATCTTTCGTCCACATTGCATCAAGGCCTCCAACCTTGCCTTTTCCTTCTTTTTTCCCGTTCTTATATCTCCTTTGTCTCTCTATCATCGAGCGCATGTGTTTATGCTTTTTCTTTTCTGTTCATCATGCATGTTTGTCACGTCGAGGATACCCCCGCTTACTCATTGTTTTGTTTTTCACTTCTTCTCTGCATAATCGTACACACACAACCCCGCCCCTTTTTTTTTCTTTTCTTCAATCTTTATTCTCATGAGCGTGTATTGTTACAGAGGTTCGGTTCCACAGATAGAAATGAAGATCTCGTATTGTCATTTGTGCTTTTGATGTTTGAGTATCCGCTTTTGAAGTGTGTGTGGAAGGAACGAACTCGGAGTAGAGATACACATGACATATCGATTGATCTATCGATATCATCACTCCCCCACTGCAACCAACATGATGAGCTATTACAGCCTCGTTTACTCTTCAAACCAGAAAACCACAAATCTCTTCAAATGCCAACGAACAGCAGCCCTTGGATAGACTTGCCAAACGAAGACGAGAAGATCTGACCTCCCCTTGTCCCAAAATCCATCATTTCCAGCCATCTCCATGCGACCACGATTTTTCTCATCCAACGGCTGTAGAAATGTATAATATCGCTGAGTTGATGAGATTTGTCCGCGAAAACACACTGGATACTACAGTCCCATTGGAGACTTACCTCCAACATTACAAGGATCGTGCTGGAGGAAGAGGAGCACCATCCAATGATTCGGGGTTGTAAGATCAAGCATGGGCTCCATGATCAGGGTGGTGGCATTCCAAAGTGGAAAGTTTGTGCCGCAGGATTGAAGCCTGGGAACCCGCCGTCCTGAGGAGCCTGAGGAGGTGGTACTCCATAACCTGGTCCACCATAGCCGGGTCCACCATAACCTGGTCCACCATAACCTGGTCCACCAAAAATGGGTCCACCAAAAACAGGTCCTCCATCACCAGCACCATCATACCCAAGGTTTGCTGGAGGAACACCGAAACCACCATTTCCTGCTCCTCCGAACCCACTACCTCCTGTTCCTCCGAAGCCAACCCCTCCGACGCCACCCTTTCCTCCTCCACACCCACCACCTCCTCCATTGCGAAACCACCTTCTTAACCAGGACGCGGTGGGCCTCCTCAAAAGCCACCAGCAAATTTAGGTCGCGGTGGACCTCCTCCAAAACCAGGTACTGGTTTCGGACAAAAGTGCATGTCAGCATCCACATTCTTGGCGCAGTTCACGCAGTATCTATATTCCAAATCGTCTATTGGATTTCCATGTCGATCAACGATATCTCTGTCGGGATCGGTGTAGCGCCAAAGCCTGCCGTTCCTGTCCGAGGCCCATTGGATGAGCAGATCGCTATCGGGGAATTCTGCCAATTCGGTAAATCGGTCTTTGGCTTTCTTGCTCCAGGCACGCGTGTATTCTCGGGCCTGTTGGACGCCCGCTGGTGATGGTGCTAGGGGCGTGGTGTTTTTTGGTTTTGCGGCTTTCTGTCCTTCTTTTGTTTGCATCCATGCGTCGCTACCGAAGATGTCCATGCCTTTGTAGTATAGAGGGCCCAATATCTTGATTCTGGACACGATATTCTGAGGGGTAGGCCTGGCCTCTGGTATGAATTGCAAGCATTCACGAACAAATCCTCTGAGGTCATCCGAGTAGTAGGAATCAGGATACAGGACACTCTTTCCAGATTCGTAGGTCATGGCTTCCATTTGTGCTGGAGTGCATTCGGAATCGAAACCTATCTCCATGGGGTCCTCCTCCAGTATCATCAGTTGTTGAAGGACGCGGCCAATCTGCCACACGTTGGTACAAGAACCACGTAATGCTCCCATTGGTAGTATAGGTCCAGACTCCCTCTCGCCCTTGGGAGGCGTGCCCGGTCGCCACATCTCCGGGGCCTCCCACTGCTTTGTGTATTGGAACGGCAGACTGTTACTGGTGTTTAATGGATCATCTGGTGCGGTAAGACATGCGCCTCCGAGATCTGCTATATAGGGGCGAGGATATATGGGAAAGGATTTGCTCTGATCGGGTGAGGCCAAGAAAATGTTTTCCAGCTTCATGTCGAACACAACAATCACATCGTCATTTCCGGCCTCAAGAAGTTCTCGAGGGTTTTTTTCCATTAGAATTGCTGCCTTCATCAAACAGTCCAGAGTGTACCAGAGGAAAGGTTCCGGGATGCGCCTGTTCGCATCGTTATGGACACCGACAAGAGATCTCAGATCGCGACAATCAAACAGAGGCATGTACAAACGCCAAAGGTTGTACTCAAACATGTTAGTTTTCTTTCTGGCATAACCCCAGAGCGGCACAGTATAGAACTCCTCAACAGGATCGGTTGTGGTCATGACTCCGTGCATATAGGCTTCCTTGAAGAATCTGTCTTTGGCCGGTGCTTTTCCTGACACATGACCAAGACTGGCTCCGAAGTCGAGACCTTTTTGGAACAATTGTCTGTAGATATATTTGTACATTCCTTTATCCTCGGTGGAATTCCATACTGGCTCGAAGGTGTCTTTAATGACGACCTGATCGATAGGCTTGGAGGTGTTCGTGTCGACCAAGATCCAGGCAGAGGCAAGGCCAAAACCTCCTTGGCCAACTTTGTATCCGCCGACCCATTTTGTGTTGGGTCTTGGAAGCGGTGGCTTTCGAATTTTGTCAAGTCCAGATTGATCTCCTTTCAAGAGAGCTCGTCCGTCAGGCCCAATTTCTTCTAATACGGGTCGGTCCATTGATAGTGGACTGCAGAGAGAGCGATATGTTCGGGATGGTCGAGTAAGAGCGTCTCAAGATGTGTTTATATAACAGGTAATGCCTTTGTCCGGAAGCAGACAAAGTTCATTGTGATTCGAATTCGATGGGATCTGAGTACAAAGCTGATGATGGAAGCCATTCCTGTGGGAGATGATTGTTGCTTGAGAAGAAGAATTCCGCATCCGGACGGACATTGTCATGGTTTGAATCATAATGACCGGCTCACTGGGTGATGATAGATGGAACAATTGAGATTCCGATTGATATGTATGAGAGTGATGGAAATCCAGTTGATGAATGTCGAGGCACTCTTGATGTGGCAGAGGATGAGGTTGTGTTGAAAAGGCATGTTCAAGTGCAATGAGTACTGCGTAGGAAGTGGAAGCTGAAGTAAAAGTAGAAGTAGAAGTTGCGAGGGTTCACCGCCTTCGGAGCTTGCCCCAGAAAGTCGAAACATCGTCATTCCTTCAATCTTGCATCCTTGCATCCATCCACCAAGCAGACGGTCCACCTCGACAACAGGCTCACAACACACAACCCATCACAGCAACCATGACGATAAACCTACTCCCCCGCCTCAGCGCACGATGCGCCCTCAAAACAATCTCCAAGACCACATGCGCCGCCGCACCCCTCACAACAACACCAACAAGAAGCTTCTTCTCGGCGCCGCCCTACCCACCCACAAACCGCGACATGCCCTCCCACCCACCCCGCGCCGCAATGCCCATGCCCTTTGTCACCGAAACCGTCGGCGGCGGCTGGCACACCTATGACATTTTCTCTCGCCTGCTAAAAGAACGCATCATCTGCCTGAACGGCGAAGTCGACGAAACAATCTCCGCAAGCATCGTAGCACAATTGCTGTTCCTTGAGGCCGATGCGCCGCAAAAGTCTATTTCACTCTACATCAACAGTCCGGGTGGTATGGTGACGGCTGGCTTGGCCATCTATGATACCATGACGTATATCCGCAGTCCCGTTAGCACGATATGCATGGGTCAGGCTGCGAGTATGGGAAGTTTGCTGTTGTGTGGTGGTGCTGAGGGGCAGAGGTATACATTGCCGCATAGCAGGATCATGATTCATCAAGTCAGCGGTGGCTATCAAGGTCAGGCATCCGATATCGCCATCCATGCAAAGGAGATCTTGCGTGTGCGCGAGCAGCTCAACGAGATCTACCTAAGACATTTGACCAAGAAGCATACCATGGAAGAGATTCAGAAATATATGGAGAGGGACTACTTCATGAGTGCGAAGGAGGCATTGGAGTTCGGTATTGTGGATAAGATCTTGGAGAGGAGAGAGCAGGTCGGAGAGGGAAGATGAAGCATACACAAATATCAGATGCCTCTGTGAGGCTATCAGGAAACCGTTTTCCGCCGCTCGGTGGTGCAAGTCACCACCAAGGCTTTTTCTCGCTACGACGCCTCGTCCTCATATGTGTAATGAGCCAATCACCCACAAACCTGTAGAAATGTACAACACTCTCGACACCGAGAACAGTAATTCATGGAGATCTCCCTGTCGATGATCCTGGTCACAAAGCGGTCTTTGAACATTCTTTCATACCGACACGGGAGAAGAGCGCAAATCCGGCATCTATGAAACTATACCCTTCCTCATCATGATCACCACGATCTGTTTCAAAATCCACCCCCACCCAGCCCACAGCTCAACCACCAGGACGACATCTCTGACAAGGCAATATCTGCCCTTAGCCCTCGGTAGACCAAGCGCATGAGATTCACAAGGCTGAGACAACCCAATGTATGCAGGGAGAAACACATCAATGCAAGCCAAGCACGTGCAAACAAACGAATCCCGAATATAAGTATCAGTATCCAGTTTCATATTCTCTTGTTGCATTGTAGCCGCTCTACGCGCTCCAATGGTATGTGATGAAGATGACGAAGTACAGGCGAGATCGGCAATGTATGATGTGCAAGGTACATGCTTGCGTGGAGTATGCGTCATCTGACAACCTCTTGATGGTTTCAGGTTGAATGTTGAAATGGCTAGATGGGTTGCCTTATTCGTGACGACATCACCTGCTGCTTCCAAGCGAACTCCAAACCGCGGAACGAGATACAGAGAAAGAAGACTATGGTGAATATGATTGTAAATTCGTAAAAGTCTTGAAGGGTATATAAGTTGTAGAACAAAAGCGTACGAAGCTGGTATTAGATAAGAGAACAAAGGAAAGTAAAGCTTTTAGACGACTTCCAGTAGAGATTCTTCACTAGATTGACTCCTTGATCTCTGGCCTGAACGGGTTCGGTCTGGCGAAAGATTGTGCATCTCCATCGTCTCGCCGGCGTTGGAGGGTCTGTTGGTGTAAATCTGCAACTCTCTGGTTACAGTGACAACACCATCGTCTTTGTGACCCATGTTGTGGCCGGAAGTGACGTATGAACCAGAGACTCCCATCATGCCCTTGCTGCCATCGAGTCCGACGGGCCCGGTCTTGGTATTTCTTCCACTCCGAGAGGATGAAATACCGGTACGTGCTTTGTCGAACCAGAAGGCGAAAAGAGGGCGTAGGGTTGCGAGGCAAGCGGCGGTGATACCGAGACCGAGTTCGACGATACTGACGATGGCGAAGTTGGGTGCCGAGATAAGAAGGTCTTCGAGTTTGACGCCGATGACATCCACGTAGGCCAGACGAACAATGGAGCAGATGCTGCCGAGAACACCGAGGCCGAGGATAGTGCAGACCGTGATCTTCTGCTGCCTGTGCATTTGCGCAGATCTGACGACGAAGATGGGGACTGAACAAGAGTTAGTTGTTGTTGTTGTTGGTCAGACAGGGTCCAAGATTTCAAGACTTACTGATGGCGAAGATCCAGTCGGTAACAGCATTTAGGACTCCATGGGTGTAGTTGAGCGGACGAAGTACAGTCTGGAACGGCAAACATTTGCCTGCTGCTTCATTCGCTCCATAATTCGCTGGGCTGCCACATTGGAAGATTGCGACAAAGAGCCATGCGGTGCCGAAAAGAGTGTAGAGTGTCACTGATCCGATGATGACTTGACGTTGCCAGCGCTGATTCACGACACGCAGAAAGAAGACGGCCAGACTAAGCTTGAAGATGACGGTAGTCAAGATGTAAAGTCCAAATATGCAGACGACCAACTGTGAATCAGGTCAGTCCTGATTGAGTCTTGATACACGACTGGCTGAAGAGTAACATACTGTCAGAATACCATTGACTGTGTCTTGGTCAGCAACACCTGGCGGGTTGATCTCAGAAAGCGCGATGCTCATCAACAGAGAAGTTGTCATGGCGAACAAGGCCTGCAAGAGGGTCAGGGATAAATCATAGACATGGAATCCAAGTCGGCACTCACCCATGTCACCATCATAAGCCAATCATCCCATCCAAAAGAGCGAATCATCCATCCTCTAACATATACTCTGAGAATGACTGTAACGGCAGATAGAGCTAGAAAGACGGCCGATATGGCCAGCATGTCATACGACTTGAGCTCACTCAATGTCGGTACTGCTGAAGAGTCGGCCATGATCGCCTGTACTTGCACCGAGGGATGCCCAGTAAATGATTGACTAGGTTAAAATATGGGTGGTTCGGCAAGCAATCAATGGCTTTTGCTCACGGGAAGGCAGTGTGCAATATATGAAGAGGTCCAAGTGGAAGGGAAGAAAATGTAGGAGGGGAAAGTATTATAGTAGTATGACGGTAACCGATGGCAAACTCTCGCTAACCAGGCTGGCGGGTAGGTGGTACAATTAGTGTTTTGCCATGGGTCTGAGACAGATCCCGGCAGATGTTAACGATGAACATCCGTACAGCAACCATTCTTGGGCAAGAATGAGCGGGAAACGTGGTCTGACATCTCCACAGATAGATATGTTTTAATCTTGAATCAAGCTGGAGGCATTAGACTTGGGACTAGAGCAGAATTCTCGTCTTCTACAGGCTCTGTTCGCATTGTTCAGGGTGGTAGGTTTGAGTGGCTGCGCGTACGGAAGAGAGCTTGGAGGATGAGCAGGTCAAGGCGTTTTTCCATGGTCCATGGTGGCTAAAGGAGGGTTCCCTACTAACGGAGAAAGTAAGCGAAGAAGCAACATGAACGGCAGACGGACGTCGAGTGCATGCACAAGCAAACTGTATCAGGTCGCCAGGTAGGGCTTAGACTCGAGCAGGTCTGGCCAGGGTCCGGTCAATGCACTGACGCGGATGATCTGCCGGTTCGCATTGCGTGTGGACTGATCGGCAAAATGATCGTTTCGGGAGAGACCGATTTGGGCTTCACACGGCTGTGATGCAGATTGGTAATGCAAGAACAGAGATGATCTTTAGGCTGGAAGGATAGTGTGGTTGTTGACTCAGGTTCTCGAGGATAGGGAGGAAACGCTCACGGACGGGTGCGGACGAGTGATAAGATGGTAGATTATCGCGGTCCGGAACCCGGATGCTGAGCCTATGGGCAACGCAATCTTGGGACCAAGGGACGATCAAGCAGTGAGCGGCAGAGACGAGAGGAACGGAGGAATGAAGATTTGGAAGCAACAGTCGCAGGTGATTGGAGCGGGAAAGATCGATTTGTGCAGCGCCACAGGAGAAGCATCAGAAAGTTAGAACAGAGTGACGATGAAGACATGCATTGTTCAATTCGCTGCGGGATTATTGATTGGATAAGCAGCCACAGCAATGATGCTGCTCGAAGAGGTTGGAGCGTTGGTCAAAAGACGACGAGCTCATGAGCGAGAGACGCGAGCTGTTGGCATTATTAGTTCTAGCTGTCTGTGCTTGAAGCTGTCTGTCAAAAAGAGAAAGGTCGGCTGTTTGAGAAGAACAGGTAAAGCGGCAGGCGGCGGGTGGTAAAAGGCCGAACGCCTTTATGTGAACGGGCGCAAAAGCAATGTCGTTCGCTGCAAGGTACAGAAGCAAAAATGTTTACAAGAATGTAATGAGATGCAGAGGAGAATCATGACAGTCCGTCGACGTACATGAGCTATAGAAGCATCGTCATGGTAGTCTTCAAATTATTGGTTCGCGAGATCAAGAGGAAGATCTTGGACAAAAGGAAGTCACCAAAGGGGAGTGAGTGGTGGTCAGAAAAGGGCCCCGCCTTCCACGTGTCTGCCCTTCGGGTGGATCCAGACCAAACGGGCGGCGCTCAGATAGGCTTGATCAGAGTTACTAACTCAACAGTTTGTAACTAGTTACGAACCTGTTACAAACTGTTACAAACTACTTTGTAACGCCGAGGTATAGCCTCCCCCGCGCTGCCTGTTAGTTATACCCGCAATTAGCGTTTTTAGGTGATATTCGGCCATTTCGCGGTATAGAAACTAGGTCGATATAGGCAAATTTAGACAACTTATATTTATTCAATGATAAATGGATCTTAACTATTGTTCTATAAGGCAATTAGTAGTAGCAATTTAACGTCCTCTTCCTCTATATACACCCCTCTTAAGTTATAGCTTATTTCTCTAAGAGCAATACGCTCGTAGTCCTATATGTTTGCTACCGTAGGCATAGAAGAGGTAATGTTTCGAGGGGTCTAAGATAGCGTAGCGAGACCTCCTAGTATAGAGCTTCTAATTAAGAACTGCGAGTTAGCTAGTAAAGGTAAAGAACTTTAAGAGCTCTAAGATTAAGGAGGTGTTACTAGTTACGAGGTCTAAGAAGGTTAAGATAGCTAAGACTTAAAGTTTGTAACGACCTTCCGTCGCCTTAGTAGCCTTAGATTGTTTAAGCGTAGTGCTAGCCTCTTCTTTATAGGGTAGAACTAAGGGTCTAAGTAGAGGTAATCTTAATGTCGTTAAGAAGGAAGACGAACCTATAGGGGTAAGGGTCGCTATTAAGGCAATAGAGGAGGCGGCATAGCAACATAGTCTATATTATCGACTAGGAATTTAAGCTTAGTAGAAGCAGTGTAAGCTGCTAGAATAACGACTACTGCTTCGTTAATAAGGTCGTCTAAATAGACCGTTTCTTCGTAGTTAATCTACTTAATGTCCTTATTTTAAATAGCTCGCTCTCTAAGAGGATTGTTACGCGTAGCAAACTTCTTAGATCGCCTCTTAATCTACGCAAGTTTCTAGTCGTTAGTAATAAGTGCCTTACGTTAATCGAGTGCGCGCGAGTTTATATAAACATTATAGAGCTATTAGGTAACTAGTATCGACATCTTTGCGCGGAAGGTGTTCTAAATGTAATTTATTACTAAAAAAGAGCGCTCTAATAGCACTAAGTTCGCCGGAGTGACGGCGAGGCAACCTACTAACTTTATAAGCTCTAAAGCACTAAACTTATTAGCTAATAACTAAAAGGTAGATAGCTAGAACCGTATAGCATTAGTCTAGAGCTCTACGCGCGTAAAGGGACTAGATCGCTCGAAGTAGTTAGTAAGTTAACCCTAAAACTTTACTAGATCGATGTTGTTAATATTAATATAAGTGTCGATAAATCTAAGAGTAGCGGCCTACTCCTCTTTAGTCTACGCTACCTCGTCGAGTTAGTAGTAAAGAAGGAAGGCAGCATAGTAGATGTTAGTTGTTTAGATAGCTATATACTTATCGACCTTCTCGAGCACCTTCTCCTTATAAGGTATATTAGAAGCTACTAGTTCTACGCGCAACTATCGCTACTAAGGAATAACTATGCCGATAGTCGACCGGTCGTTTTTAGAGAGCTTTTAAGTAAAGTAGAAGGGTTTAATTAGGTCTTAAAGGCTCTAAACTCGAACCTACTACCTCTTGTCGTCGACTAACTTCTTAACCTTAGTATTAGTAATTATGCCGTACGAGGACGCTAACTTAAGCACTAATCTGTTCTTCGAGAGGCTATTAACCGCCTCGAAGTAGGACCCCTAACGAGTAATATAAGCTATTACGAACGTAGTTAGATTTTTACCTTCTATCTACGTAATCTAAAGAAGTAGCTACTAGACCTTATTAGATGCGCGGAAGAAGGTAAGGACTATATTTACCTCTCGGATTAGATTAGCGTAGAAGCTAATAGATGTCTTATAGTCCAGATCTATATAATCTTTTATACTAAGTTAAAGGCTATAGTTATCGTAGAGGACGTAGAACATATACGCTATTGCCGGGTCCTCTTAGAGTACTAGATAGAACCCTCTCTACGTACTATAAGTGTCTATATAGATGCTGTTCTATTTGCCTAAATTACCTGTTAACTAACGAACCTTCTTAGTAATAGTCTCTCGTAACTACTCGCTACCTATAACGACTTCGCTAGCATTAAACGACTTAATAAAGAAGGTCTACCTAAGCGCGGTATTAATGCTTAGATTAACGACACGGTCTCAATTGCGAGCTCTAGATTCATTAGTAATGCCATTAATCTACCTCTTAGCACTAATAGACCTCCCTACGGGACGGGATTTCCCGCCTAGGACGGGACGGGACGGGAAATTTCTAGAGCGGGATCCCGTCCCGTTCGTCCCGTTAGTAGACGGGATTTCGCGGGAAACCTAACGGGACGAACGGGAAATTTATTATATTGAACCCCTTCAATATTTCACTTAAACTCACTTAGTATGATATAGTTATCTAATTTCAATTGTAAATAGCAGTTTCTATGTTAATCGGGCTAAGTATGAATAGGAGCAGTAAAGACGGTAACGGTTTAGCTAATAATACTATTACACGACTATTACATCCTAACTCTAATCTACATTGTAGACAGGGGAATACTTACTATAATAGCTAGAGAGCTATATCTAGAGTCTCATGTTACTCCGCTATGCTATAGCGAAACTTTAGATCTTGTTTCGGAATTTACCTTATTAACATACTTTTCCTCTTCCTTTATCTTACGAACCTTCCTACTTATATTAACTAACTATAAAGCAAGTTACTCGCTTTTTACTACTATCTTTGCGGGGTTTAGAGCCTATACGCGCCTAATTTAGCTGTTTACTCTAACTATGTGATTTACCTCCTACGCGCGCGATCCTTCGCTATTACCGTCGCTTTTAGCGCCTTACGTATAACCGGACTTTACGTACGGCCTTTTTCTTTACTTTAAATCTTCGCGCTTCGCTTTACGCGCGCCGAACTTAACTATTATAAGGCTATTACACTCCTCTTAACACTAGCAC
>NW_021941076.1:42455-44162 GCF_000721785.1 Aureobasidium pullulans EXF-150
TAACGGCGGAGCGCTAATAGTCATCTATAACCTATGCTTAAAACGCATTGTACACCCCTAAAAGAATGGCACATTAGGAATAGGAAAGCATCTTTTATCGCGCTCTTGCTAGAAGGCTGCGATAGGAGCTAGCAAAGAAGCATATGTTCTAAAAGAAAAGGTAAGTCCGAGCNAGGTCTATAAGACTATTATAAGACTATTATAAGACTACTACGCAAGTACACTAACATACTCTATAGTCATCTATAGAGGAGCTTCCGCCTATCGAGGAAGAATTCGACCGCCTACTAATAGAAGTAATGCTATCGACGGGCGTTTCTTTCGAGTTCTTTAAGAATGCTGCTATTTAGAGGAGCTACCGGAAGCTTAAGCCTAATGTCAAATTTCCCTCTACATCGACATTTGCTCGTAAGTGTAAGAGTTATATAGTAGAAGCTAAAGCAGATATTAAGCGCCGGCTTAACGTACATAAAGGCCGAGTAGCTGTTGCAATTAACGCCTAGAGTGCGCTAAACACATAACAATCATTCCTTACAGTTATATGTTTTTAGATTACCGACAAGTTTAAGCATTGCTACGAGCTTCTTGCCTTCGAACCATTATATAGCAAACACTCTAGAAAAAGAATGGCTAATACGCTTAGTGCTATCCTTTATAAATATAGGATAGCGACACGCCTCTAAGTAATTATAGCCGACAATGTAAGCAACAACAAAACCCTCTACTAGGAGCTTAAGGAATGTATTAAGTCCGTCCGCGAACAACATATCCTAAGTAGAAGCAGTATTAAACTACTAACGGTTCGAGTCTTTAATCTAGACGATTAAGAGGACGACCTAGAGATGCTAGACATTGCTGCTACAGAATTTAAGATTAACTATAAGCTTGTGCCATGCCTAGCTTACGTAATCTAGCTTAGACAACGAGGTATGCTAGTAAAGCTTAAGGTTACCCTAACAAACGACGACATCGAACGGAACTAGGACGACGACATAGAAAATGATCTTTATGAAGCTATACGTAGTATAGGACTTGCAATGCTATTATTTAAGGTATAGATTAATCCCTAGCCGTGTAATAGTCTTATAATAGTCTAACAATCCTAGGCGCGAAAGTCTGCCGTATAGATGAACTATAGTAGTGGCCGGCGGGAAAGGTTCGAAGCCATTTAGCTTAGGGTGTTCTAGGAAACCTAAGCAAAGGAGGAAGCTAAACATAATCGCCGTACGGTAGAGAACGATTCTTATACTTCGTTTGTTTATAGACCGCCTAAGTCTCGGTTCTATCTAAGGCGTCTGTTACGGTTAGCTATCTAGTTACACCTAACTATGACCCCTAGCCGCTAGGGTGACCCTAACCTTAGCCGGCCGCTTGCTAAGCGGCCGTACGGAGTTACTAAGACTACTTACTGCCTTCTATAACTCCTCCCTATTACCTCTTTATCTCCTTGTCTACGTCTCGTTATATAGCTTAGACCCGTATCTACGTACTATTACCTATTCCCGACTTCGCCCCTTAACATTACGTAGACCTTATATACCTACGTAGCGCGCCTGTCGCGCTAACTACCCTATAATAACCTCGCGCCCGACGCCTCCTATCCTCCCGGATAACCTCGAGGTTTTTATTTAACATGTCTACGACCATCCCGACCTATAGTATAAGTTCCTAACCGACGTATATTACTTCGCCAACTCCTAGGAATCC
>NW_021941077.1:0-2773 GCF_000721785.1 Aureobasidium pullulans EXF-150
ATGCCGATATTAGTAAGGATAGCAAGTATAGAAGGAATGTAAGGCAATCTTATGCGTTTATCCGTATCTGTATAGTTTTAGTTATAGGAGAGCCGTAGAGGGTTATTCGTATAAGAAACTCCTAATATGCGGAAAAGTAGCTCCGGCCGCTAGTCGTCGGTCTCGTTACCCTAACTATACTTTACTACTTAACTTATAACCGTTCTAATACCATTTTCGATGATTTAAACTCTAGAGGAACACTTATTACGACTATAGTCGCTACCCTCTTTCTTTTTAAGGTACTAGGCGGTAGTGCTATAGTACGACAGAGCAAAAAAATAATTATGCTAGTTCCTCGCGTTAACTCCCCTATACTATTACCTACGTTAGTTAGACATCTAGCATTTGTTCTATTAACAACACGACGTGTCTCTATAGAAGAGTTCGCTTAGTATCGTACTAGACCTCGTACATGCTCGTTAGAGTTCTTAGCAAGTAAGCATCTTATATCGCTTTACTTTGCTAACCTATCTTACTTAGACCTCTTTACGTGATCTAGTAGACTATCTACTAGACTCTACTAGACTTACTACTACTCCGTAATAATCTGCCTTCTCCTACTCGACAGTTCTCTACTCTACCTTCTACTATTAGGTTAAAAGTCTAGTAGACTGTCTAGTAGACTAAGCATCTTACATCGCTTTACTTTGCTAACCTATCTTACTTAGACTACCTTACGTAATCTAGTAGACTATCTACTAGACTCTACTAGACTTACTACTACTCCGTAATAATCTACCTTCTCCTACTCGATAGTTCTCTACTCTGCCTTCTACTATTAGGTTAAAAGTCTAGCAGACTATATAGTAGACTAAACATACGCCTTACTTCTACTCTAATCTTATATGCTAACCCTCCCTCTACCTACTTCTACTACTACTTCTACTTCTATTTCTTATTCTACTCCTATAACACTAGTTAACCTTGCTATTTCTTACATTACTCTATTACCTTATTACCTTCTTACCTTATTATAGTGTAGTTGTAAGCTTACGCTATAAGACGTACGCTTTAGTATTAAGTAGAGCCGCGAGACTTTTAGCATTAAAACAATAGTTTCTACGATAGTAACGCTGTTTTGCTTATCTAATTGCCTATAGCCCTCCTTTAAGAACTCGCTACTACTACCCTCTCTACGCCGCTCGCATTTATTATCCCTTCTACGTTACCTGCTAGTCCTACATTACTATTATTTCCTACCTACATTACTTTGCGCCTTGCTATTACCTATCTATACGCTTTCCTTTAACACCTCGTTAATATTGCTCTCTACGCGCTACTTACCTCTATCGTCTATACCGCATCGCCTTATTAGTTAGCTATTAGTAGTTACTATTACTTCGCGCTGACTTATTACTTATCTGCGCGCCCTTTTCCTTTAACATTACTTTATATTATTATGCGCACATCCTCTAGCCTACCTCTTAAGTACTTAGTATACGCTGCATCCTCTACCTAACTAATTCTAGCTATCATTTCTTTTACTATTCTCCTTAAGGTTTAAACTACTACCCTTTCAAAATTTGGCCTAACTAACCTTAACTTAGTTAGCATAATCGCCTAATTACCATCCATTATGGCTACCAAATTAGCTTTTCTAGGCTTCGAAAAAGAAAACTCTACGACCTTTACTATCGATAACGTTATACATTAATTTACGTAAGACCATAAGGGCCTTACTAGAGGTTTCATCTTTGCCTATATAGGTCTTAGTAGGATGCAAATTAACACCTACGACAGGGCTATTCGGGTAGCGATTATAGCAGACTCCACTCTTGCTCCGCCTAGCAACTTAGAGGAAACGGTTAAGTTTGCCTAGGATAAGCATAACGAGGCCGTCTACGAAGTACGCTATAAACTCTAGTCCTTACTTCTAAATAGAGGGTTAGCTATCGAGTGCAGTAGCTTATTCTAGTAACGTAACAATTAGGGTAGACGACCTAAATAGTATAGGGAAGATTAGCTCTATACCTAGGCGTCCAATAACCTAGGCTTTCTCTTATTAATGCTATAATAACTTTTGCTAATAGAGGTCGCAAGAATTAGAAGGGAGGCAAAGCGAGACTTTAATAAAGAAGTTAAGGCGGCTAGCACCGCGGCCTTAGCTCGCGGATCTAGCAAGCGCCCTATAACTTTAACTACTACTACACTTATTACTAGTTAACTAGGTTAAGGTCGAGGCCGTACGAGTTCTTCGACCCGCTCTTATAGTGCTTCTAGGGCTAGAAGTAGCAATCGAAGAAGTATAAGCAGCGCTCGTAACTTAACATCTAGCTTATTAGATAGTATAGGAGACATGCATCTTAAGGAGGCCTTAGATACCGAAATGATAGACGTTAAAAAAGAGCTAAAGGATTAGCTTATAGTATTTGTCTAGGTTAATGTCCTTAATCCTAAAGCTAGTTAAGCTACGCTTACCTCCTCTACGCCTATTAGACTTAACTCCTTTTTTAACAGCTTAGAGGGCCTTACTTCTATGACCGATTTAGCCGGTTTCTACTACGAGTTAAAGCGGTTATGCCTTCGTAAGCCTCGCCTAGCACTCGCCGACCTTTACGCTAGCCTCTATTCGACTAGGTCGGATTCTTTCTAGCTACTTAAGCTCGTCGACGAAGAGGTAGACGCTAAAGACTAGGAGTTCGAAGCAAGGGCTATTAAGAAGCAGTTTACTAGTTTATTTCAATAGTTCTAGTAGGAAGCAACTTCTACTATTAAAGTTATCTAGGTGTTT
>NW_021941077.1:3883-33723 GCF_000721785.1 Aureobasidium pullulans EXF-150
AATGCATAACATAACGCGGCTCTAATATAACCTACGTTATTATCGCGTATAGAAAGCGGACTATAGCAGCATATAAGGAGCTTTAAGGCTATAGTTACGTAAGAGGAGGAAGGAGATAACGAATTAGAAGAATACATTAGATTCGAGGCTAACGAAGACTATAACCTAACTAGCAGCTTTACAGACTAGGCAGAGATCGTAAGCGTAATATAGACGATACCTGCCGCTCTTACCTCTAAAGACAGCGATAATGACATGTCTATAGATAAGAGCCTTACCTAGGTATTAGATATAGACGGATCCTAAGACTTCCTTAGTAACACTAGTAAGACAGTGTCTTATACTAGTTCCGCTATAATCCGCCTAACTAGTAGGCAACTATCGTCTATAGTAGCGACTAAAGTACGCGAAGCATTTAAGGATTAATTCGGCTATAGGGCTAGAGTGCCTCTTCGACGGTACGGATAAGCCTAGAACGGCGGTCCTAATTGCTCTACTAACACGCACTAGATGCCTAACATAGGATACGACTAAAGCAATATTGCTTAACGGATTTAACGGCAAGTTCGACTTTAGTTTTGTACGATAGATCTACCGAGAGAACATATCTAAGAACGGCATCGAGCGACTTTTAAAACACCCTAGTATTAACGATTTAAGAAATATGCTTAGTTAGAAATCGGCAAAGGAGCTAAGGAGAAAAATGGAGAATATCTTAACTATAGTAGATATAGGACCGTAGGTCTCGAAGTCGATTACTATGCTAAGCGAGATAAGTACTATAGGTTCTACTACATATTAGATACGGTACCGCGACCCTATACGAGCAGTCTAGTTCTTCTTAGGACACGCGGGATTTCGCGACGACCTATACTATGCTCCTTATCGAGCATAGAGCGATAAGGAGCATACGTGTAGGAGGTATACTAACATGCTATTAGGGGATTAGTAGTAGAATATGTAGGAGACGCTTAATTAGGAACTAGAGACGGCTAGTGCAACTATTGTGCCGTTAATCGTAGCGAGCGATAAAATAAAGTTAATACTCTAGTCTAGAGACCTATAGGCTTATGTAGTCTATTTATCGATTAGCAATCTTAAGGCTAAGGCTCGGCACTTAAACGAAAGGCTAGGTTTAATACTGCTAGCGTTACTACTATGCATTAAAGAGGGCGACGCNTATAGACTAATGCATTTATAGCGGATTAGGCTTAGAACAAGAAAGGAACACGAATAGGCTAAGGGGTCGAAGCTATAAGTAAAGGCGCGATAAGGCATCGCCGAAAGGTAGATAAGTTAAAAGTAGTAAAGGGTATTATTAAGGCTATTATCGACTAGCGATTTGCTTCGATCCCTCTATATCTAACGCTAAGAGTGTTTTTATACATATCTTTAGTAACATAGTAGATAGGAGCGGAGTAGAAGAGCATCCTTCGACAAATCCTCCCTATATTTGTACCTTTACTAGAGGAGATCGGTACTAAGGATGTAAAGGAGGCAATTCGCTTTCTCCGAGCGACTATCGACTTTATTATACTTACTATATATAAAAGTTACGACACTAAGACACTACGATACTTTAATCTTGCCCTATACCGAATAAATTAACATAAGGAGGTGTTTCGAAAGTATCGAAATCTAAAAGTAGAAGAAGATAATAGGCACTTTAACTTTCCTAAGTAGCATGCCCTAACGTACTACGTTAACATAATTAAACTATATAGCTATACGCCTAACTAGGATATAAGTCACCCTAAACATAAACATTACACCTACGTAAAAGAGGGCTTTAGACGAACAAATTGCCGAGAGAACTAGGAAGATTAATTAATAGACTACTACTACCGCGGTCTAAATATGCTCGCTATGTAGGACCTACTCGAGCTATAGAAACGAAAGACATAGGCTAAATGTATAGAAGAGGCAGGAGAGCCTATATTACCTACGGACCCGATACTAGTAGCGAAGTTTTTTCGCCTACTAGAGAGATATAGACGTCGGGACGAGGATATGTAGTAGCCGGTTAGCGAGGTTGTCTAGATGTTAGGGGGGGAGGATAGTAGACACTTTTAGCAAGTAATAGCTATCTTTATAAGGGAGAGTAGGCTTATAGAAGCGACGGCTGCCTTAGCGACATATAGAATAGGTGATCTAGATCGGATTAAAGACGACCCTTCCTAGGTCGACGACTACCTTATATAGTTACATTATTCGATTAAATGTCGAAGGGTAACTAGGGACGATCTAGAGCATAGTAATGCTACCTAACGCGATTATATACGCTATACGCTAAATTAGTAAGGCATAGGTAAGCTACGACGCGATTAGGTCTAGGTTTAGGAGTATAATGCAATAAGGGGTAATAGAATACTAGTACNATTTAATNGTCGTCTTCCTATACGTTTNCGTCTAATNNTTATAGTAAAGGACACTAGAAACGCGGTCGAGGTAGTTAAGATAGGCGGCATAAAGGACGACGAGATAGACGATATAGTCTATCGACACTATACTAGAATATACGTCGACGTGTTTAAAGTAGCGAACCCTCTAGGGTCGGCAGATACGGATAGTAGATTAAACAAGATTAAGCTATTACTAGTAAGACCGATAGGAGGGGTGCTAAAAGGGCGGAAGATATATAGCCTAGCGTAGGTTTACTATACGATCTACGTAGTTCTAGTAGACGAACGCGTAGGTAGTAGTAGTAAGGAGATATATATTAATAACACGGCAGATTAGGTAACGTATAACTTTATATATAACTAGAAGTAGGAGGTAGAGGTTATTAAAAGCGCAGTAGAATTAAAAGAGAAGAAGAGATAATAGATTAAATAATAGGAGCGTACGGCGGTAGTAGTAGTAAAGGAGAAGAGGATAAGGGAAAGGGCTAAGGCGAATAAGAGGAGAAAAGAAAGGATATTAGCTAGATCTAGAGCTTAGCGTAGGAGGAAGAATTAAAGGGGAGGTCGGTGATCATCGTAGGATAGCTTAATAATAGTCTACTACATTAATAGTTTTGCTCTTTTGTTTTTAGATTAATAGCGTACGACATTATAACTAAGAATGACTAATAGTATACTAGAAGAGATAGCTAACAATCTAGTAGACGATCTAGTAGACGATCTAGCAGACGATCTAGCAGACAATCTAGTAGACGATCTAGTACATAATTTCCTATACAATTTTGTAGACTAGCTAGCAGATAATCTATAAGACAGTCTTATAGTAAGTATACGGACGGTAGTAGAGAACATTTCGTAGATAGTCTACTAGACAGTCTAGTAGATAGTCTCGTACGTAGGTAGGATTATTTAGTAGTAAAGTAAGCTAAAGCGCCCCCTAGCACCTAAAAGCACCTAAGCGCTTATACGGTAATTATGATTTCGTAACGTACGTTAACCTCCTAACACCTTAAAAGACAAACCTAGCGAAAACCCTAGCGAAGAACCTAGCCCCCCTATACGATGCCGATTCTCCTCTACATTCTAATCGTAAAACTATCTCTTAGCCTATCGAGTCGACTATTAGCTCGTACGTACTAGTATACACTATCTAAGCAGTGCATAGGATCCTAACATCTACCGTAAGAGCTAGGAAACTCGATTAAACTATAGCTATGTTAGTAAAGTACTAGAGAAAGAGCTTACGCGCTAATTAGACCATTACGATTATAATAGAAGATGCCGCATTCTTTAATTAATGAAACAACTATCGAGAGACTACGGCCTATAAGCAACATAAGGAAGGATAGATTAAGGTCTACGAAAACTTCTGTACGAGAATAACCTCTCTCGACATGCCCCTAGAGAAATTTACGACACTTAGGGCTATCGTAGCGGTCCTTTATACTAGACATTAGCCTACGCCTTTAACCGTAGCTAGCTTAGACCTCCTTAAATTCGACTTTAGATCCCGCCTAGACGTTAAACGCGTCGTACTATCTACCTCTAGTTAAGCCGACCGCCCTAGTAGGCTAGACTACTCGACTAGGCTAGACTACTTAACTAGGCTAAAGCAAAAAGATTAAGAACTATAAGAGCCCTAGTGTTAAGGTTATATGCCGTAGATAGCCGCCCCTTATGTAGGCAGTTATTTAGCTCCTTACCGAGCCGCTCTATGCTTTGCTCGGGACTAACAAGTATAAGACATTTTTGTAGAGACTATAAAGCTTCTAACCCCTTAATTTACGTCTTGCAAAATTTAATGTCTATATATTAGTTAATCTTCCTACTCGCCTCTCCTCTATCATTTAAGGTAGAGATTAATAAGTCGACATATTATAGCTATATAGACCTGCGTCGCTACATCCTCTACTCTACACTACTAACAGATTTATTCTTATTCTTAAGGAGTCGCTCCGTCCGCATCCTATAGAAGCTATAGATAAAATGAACTACTATAACTAATCCCGCGCGCTAGGTCTAGACCGTATGGTTACTGTCTACTAAAGTTCTCCTATAGAGAGACTATTCACCTTATGCTTCGAGTAGTCTTACACTTGTTATAGTAACAGCAAAGGGGGATTAATTACTTGCGATGGTTAGTCGTTTTCTTAATATAGCATTCTTAAGGCACCAATCTAGCCGGACTAGCCCGAATGCAATACGTGCTCGGAGAAGCTATAGCTTACTTATGAGCTTAAACAGGCCCCTGCTTTCGTTTTGGTCGCTGTCTTTCCGAGCTTAGCCAAGTCCGAGGAACCACCACAGTTCAATCTTCAGCGCCTTGCAGGAATTGTACATACGCTCTCCCTGGTCAGTAGGGCCATAAGCACTAGCTGTCAAAATGCACAATGGAATTGAGAAGTCATGAGTGGTCCACAGAGAGCTTGGTTTGTTCCCTCTGTTTTTATGATAAGAGGCCTTGTGAGCAAGCTACGTAAAAGCGTGAGTCATTATGTTACATTCTGCTGTTTCTGCACAGCGAAACCACATTTCATTCCTGGACCTTCGAGATATCCCATTTTGCACCCATTCCATAACAGATCGCGATATCCCGCTTCAATTTCGTCCTACTTCAATTTCGTCTCCCTCTAAGAATTGCAGCTGTGACCGAGGGTGTGCAAATGATAGACACAAGGGTTGGCCTGGGAGTACATCTGAGTACCCACGTAAGTCGACTTGCCCATGCTGAGCCAAGCCAAAATGCTCCAGAGCAAGGATCTAGGCCACTTGAAGTAGTCCTGGTAGTCGAGCTGGATGCCGTTGAGGATGACAACGTGACTGATCAGAAGGCGGAATCTGCTCGTGGAGCTGACAATCATAAGAAGGTTGTCGATCTCCTCAGCGGCCTCAAATAGATCGTCGGCGGTGATGACGCTCGAAATAAGGACGTCGGCAATGGTGTTTGCGAACAAAGGGGCCTGAATGCGAGCAGCGAAGCGCCAGAGCTGGACAAGCGTCTTCAAATCGTTGCTCAGGATGTTGGTCTGCATGCCATTGGCTGACTTGGCGTGGTGCTTGTGAGTGTAGACCCACTGACGGAAGACTGCCCAGGAGGGGCTGCTCACGATCTGATCACGCTCGGCATCGCCATCGGTGCTCTCAGCGTCCGAAGCAGCGGCGAAGTACTGTGAGTAATTGCACAGTAGTTTTTGATGGACGCCGCCGATCACGGGGTCGTCGTAGAAGTCGCCGTCAGAAAGGGAGCTGACGACAGTAGGAACCGACCAACTCTTGGGGACGGGATCACAGATCAAAATACACTCTGCCTCGCGGCAAGTAGTCAGAATGAGGGCCTCGCCATCAGGGATAGGGACCTTGGAGGTGGGTGAGACGGGGCACGACGGAGGCAAAAGCTCAACAGCGACATCAGGTACCCATTCATCGGCCTTGGGGTCCAACTGGTCAGTGACGGGCTCGACGATGACGATCGAAGATGAGCGGCTGTCGTCGTTGACAATGGCAGGTTCGATTGTAACGGCAGGAGCGATGGGAGCAGGTTCGATTGTAACGGCAGGAGGCACGGGAGCAGGCGACTCGGGCAGAGGAGCTTCTTGTGCCATGACTTGCAGCTTGCGATGAGGAGCAGGCTTGCGGGTAGACAGAGGGGAAGTGACTGGAGAGCTGGATACAGTGTCGACAGCAGAGGCGGCGCCGTCGGGTTCGTCAAGTGAAGCGACGACGTTAGGCTGGGTGGGCGAAGTGGGCGAAGTGGGCGCAGACTTTTCACTTGCGAAGCGAGGCAAGAGCTGGTGAGGACCCAGGCCCTGTGCCAGATGAGCAGTGACGGCCTCGCGGCTGCCGTTGGTAAGATCAACAAGCGAAGACTTGCGAATCTCGGCGGCGGGAGGAGCAGGCTCGACAATGCCTTCATCCTCGGCGATCAATTGAGCGGCATCAGCAGCGTCGAGGGTGACTTCTGAAGTGACGGCGATGGTGGGCTGCGCAGCGGCGTCGCCCCAAGCGCTGTCGTCAGCGGGAGTGTCCCAGTTAGACATACTGTCGTCGAAGATTGAGTCGATGTGAGCGGCTGATGTATTGATGGTGCCGGTTACGCCGTGAGGATAGTCTTTGAATGGGAAAGGCTGGGTTTCACCGCGAGTGTTGTGTGCAGCAGTGGGCTTCCAAAGGTTGAGCGCTTCGGCTGACGCAATGTCTTGTGAAGTAAGAGCGTGGGCGCGCAGAGAGATGAGTGAGATAGAACTGTATGAAAGAAGTGTTGCGGTCATGGTTTGATGATGGAAAGACGGTGCGCGTTGTGGATTGAATAAGGGAGGAGAGCGTCGACTGAGGAAGCTGCGCAAACACGGAAGGAGCTTTCACAACAAAGTGAAGCTGTCAAACCAACCAACCAAACAAAACAGGAGCAATCTTGATTCTCTTCTTACGACTTCCACATACCACCCGAAGACACCTGTCAAGATGCACAAAGCAATTGACATCGGATGGAGGTCCGGTGAGAGCCGGCGCCTTCTGACCTCTCTTCGGATACATCCTTGATCTCAGAAATCATCTCGCATAGGGACGACTCTATCTTTGGAGACACATACCTCTGAAAGGCATCGTGTGCCGATCATCATATCTCGTTCAAGTCCTGGTTCTCGCTCTCATCAGCAGCACGGATCTTGGAACTAGATATCAAATTGCAAGAACATGTTTGTCACAAGACACATGTACAGCGAGAGTTGATACTCATGCTTGCCCTCTCTGGACTGATTGTGCAGCATGAGAATCATCTTGCCTTTTGATGCCTAACATCTGATGCCTGTCTGCGCTCGAAGATGGATTGACTCTTCGTTTGATTCCGTCGGCAGCACGGGTCTCGAGACTGGCTGGCAATTTGCAAGATGCTTTCGTCTATATGAATTTGTCCACGGAGAGTTGACTTTGATACTTGCTCTCTCGGGACACGGTGACCATGTCAAAACCAACTTATCTTTCGATAGCTAAGGTAGGTTTCCATGCCTTTTCGCATCCGGAGTGCTGAATCGATGTTTCCGTTCGAATACCATCTCTTACTCTCTAGTAAACTCATGGTACGGGGATTCGAAAGTACAGGTGATATTCGCGTTTTTGCAACTGGGAAAGCAGTATGCAGCTTTCTCCATAGCCCGACAGACAGGAAGCTGACGTTTCTTTGTTTAGCGTGATGAGATATACCTGGACACAAGGCTGAGCCGTTGAGCCACGCGGCGTGCCAGCAACGGCGATAAGGCGGCCTCAAGGCCTGTCACCGAAACACCCAAAATACAAACCTGCGACATGACGATCATCCTTCAATCCCTGCAACCTTGTCAGGTACCAACTTGGCGGACCTTTTCCACCTCGTAAACAGGCACTGCCACACAAGAGTGGGCTGATACAAAAGCACTGAATGCCGTAGGTTTTTGTGGTTCCTTCTTGTTCATCATACCCTGCTCTCCATCCACCAGCACAGCATTACCCTCCAGCTGCACAATCATCTCAAATTGCTGCTACCTTCAACCGGTCTCAATCCCAAAAACCAAGATGCGCTTCATCCTCATCACCGCTCTCGCCGCCTTTGCCGCCGCACAAAGCACCACCTCGATGAGCGGCAGCGCAACCGGCAGCATGACCGCCTCCTCTTCAGCTGCACCCTCCTGCGGTGTGGGCCAATCGACCTGCAATGGCGTCTGCTTCGATAGCACCGAATACACCTGCTGTTCCGCTGGGCTTTGCGCAAGTGGCAGCTACTGCGGTCAAGACAGCTCCGGCAACGTCGCCTGTTGCGCTCAGAACACTGCTGGAACCTGCTCTGCTGCCTCGACGCCTACCTCGCTTTCGCGTGGAGCCACCGCTTCGTCAGGCGCCGCGTCAGCGACCTCATCATCGGCTAGTGGAAGCAAGACTTCCAGTTCTTCATCGACGGCCTCAGGCTCTCAGAGCAGCGGCGCAAGCACTGCGACTTCTTCGGGTGCTGCTGCTGGCCATGCCGACTCATGGCTCTCCAACGCCGTCACCTATGCCGCTGGCGGCCTCGTCGCTGCTTTGATCTAAGCCGCTGCCACAAGAGCACTGAAAAAGAGCTTGGGACACACCGGGATACAATGGCTGGAACAATTTACTTTCTCTGTTTATACTTGATTCGTATCACTTTACATACTTTCTTCTTGCCCCTCGTCATAATCTCTAGTGACCGACCAACTTCTGGTTGGCCTCGCTGTATCTGTTGCCGTGGGGCTTCGCGCTGTCGACAATCTTCCTCATCTCGGCCTTCTCTTCCTCGTTCAGCTCGACGTTTCTGGAAGCCCAATTCTCTTCCAGTCTGTGAGGCTTGGTGGTACCAGGGATGGCAATGAAGCCTTGAGCAGCGACCCATGCAAGAGCAACTTGTGTGATGCTGCAGCCCTTCTTGTCGGCCAACTTCTTGATCTCGTCGACGATGGCTCTGTTTTTGTAGAAGTTCTCGCCTTGGAATTTGGGAGCTAAATGACCAGTCAGTTTACTTTCGGAACGAAACAAAAAAGGCTTGAACTTACAACTACGGCGGAAGTCGTCAGGAGCAAAGTCATCGGGCGTCTTGAAGTTAAAGTCATCGACCAACCATCCATGGCCCAGAGGACTGTAAGCCACATATGCAATTCCCAACTCCCTAATTGCCTCAATCAATCCATCAGTCTCATGGACAGTCTCGAACGCCGAGTATTCAGCTTGCACGGCATCAATCTTTGCGATCTCATTGGCCTTTCTAAGGGTCTTTGCTGAGCACTCGCTTAATCCAATGTACTTCGTTTTGCCGGCCTTTCGAATCTCGTCCAGAGCAGGAATTGACTCTTCCAAAGGAGTGTTGGGATCGATACGATGGAGATAGTAAAGGTCAGGTGTGAAGCCTAGTCTTTCAATCGTGCCATCGATGTATTTCTTGATATGTGCGGCAGAGTTCGTCACGCCAGCCTTTTCGAAGACGGCGAAACCGCACTTGGAGGCGATGAAAACCTTGTCGCGGACGTTGTGCTTACGGATGAAGTCGCCGAGGAGTTGTTCGTTGATGCCTGCTGCGTAGACAACCTAATCATCGTGTCAGTCAGAGATCGAATTAGACCAGAGAACAGTCTACTTACAGCAGTATCCCAGAATGTGCAACCGAGTTCAATCGCCTTGAGGAGTACAGGCTCAGCTTGCTCGGGTGTCAGGTTGGTACCAAGACCGAAAGAGAGACCCATTGCACCGAAGCCGGGTGTGTTGACCTCAATGCCTGAGGAGCCGAAAGGAAGTGTTTGGACCATGATTGATATCTTTCTTGTGAGGATCTCAAAGTAGAATTGGTGTTTGAATTCGATTTTCGCACTGCAATGGCGAGTTGACCTGCACCTATTTATCTACCCAAATGGTTATGACGCTTCGGCCGAAATCCTGCCAAAGAGCTTCCTTAACTCCGCAACCTACAGGTAAATTATGTCCGTCTCGTCTTCTTCAACATCACGAACCTCAGCGAAAATTTATCTTGAGCGATGTTTTCGTCGGAGACCAGCCATGGAAGATCTTGGCAGGACTTATCCCCGCCGAGTATCGGGAAGCGTCAAGAGCTTGCTTCTGATCAAGATGATACCTCCTCTGCTACTGTGACCCAGGAGCTTTCATCTCAGTAAGCGGCGTCCAACACTGCGTTGGCCGCATTGCAGTTGACGCCATAAGAATGCACAGGACTGCAAGCATCGTCAAGCGGTTTCGTGCCATCATCCGTTCTCATCGATCAGTCAAGTCCTATTACCACCGTACAATCATCAGTCGCTGTCCATACTGTAATTGCTCTTTGAGTAATTCGGTGATCATTTCCGACTCGATCAAGCCGATCAAGCATTCATTCGTGACTGTCGAAATGGTGGACAATCTTCTGAGACACCACGAGATTGTGTGATACACTCGCAATTGTGGCTTCCTACTCTAATTTATGGCACAATGTCGGGTGAAATCATCCCAAACAGGAAGCTCCATGTTAGGCTGCAATTGAGTCATCAGCTTCGAAATTGGTATTTGCGACACGATACAAACAACACGCTCCACAGCAAGGAACAAAAATGAAGAGCCTCCAAGTGTTTTGGAATTTTTCTTTCCAGCCCGAGCCGTTATTGAAGTACGAAAACAAAGATGAACCATCCTCATCCTATTCATTGCATAGAGTCACCCTTTTCCTTCCCACCGCCATTTGAGAACGGCACCGATGCCTCGCTCTTCGTCCCCGGTTTTGGAGGACTCCCAGTCAAGCTCGAACTCCACCTTGAAGATCGATTCACTCGTGCCACTTTGGAATGGGCTCAAGATCTTCCTACCACTGCCCGAGAGCTCGCAATGCTTACTCTGATGGACAAGATTACCGACAGACCAAACTGGTTCAAAGAAGTCCTTGATGAGAAAGCCATTTCAAAACTACGTGAAAAAGCACTCGGCCAGAAATTGATCAGTACGAAAGCTTGGGAATGGTGTCTTCTAGAACTCCAAGACAAGGCTCGTGTCTTTCCAGAGGATAAAAGAACCCTGGTCTACAATACTGGAGCTGGTATTTGCAAATCTGACACCATCGTTGACGAAGGAACTCGGACTTTGTTGAAGGAGAGCATTGCTGTGTTCATGGATTCGACTTTGGCAGCCCATGATCAAAGACGACATCCAGCACAGCAGATGAATACCATTGTGGATCCTATGATGTATCCACTAATATATGGCAAATCTCTGTATCTCGACGGAGAAGCAGTGCATGTCGCAGATCTATTCGGATCCATCAGTAAAGCCAAAGTCGCACCAGAACCTCGATCAGAGAATGGGTGGAATCGAAAACAATCTGATCGGGCCGGTTGGTCCTTGAATCATCAAAGATTACCTTGCGAAGCCGAATTTACGGGAGATACTGGGACGGAATTCCGCGTAACTTCCTACATCAATGGTATTCATCCTGGGTTTGAAACCTTGTATGGTGCAATTGAGAAATTGATCTCACATTCAATCAAACCCTGGAATGATGTACTCATCAAAGACCAACGTCGTGGACGCACACCTGCACGCGTAAAGACGTACGGCGTGTCTTGCGAGCCCGAGACACCTTGCTGGAGAAAATACACCGATGCAGGAAAGAAGCCAGGGACCGCCGAATACTACACCGCCATCCAAGAAGCAAAAGCTTACTGCGACTTGCCCGACTGGGACGCCTCGATCGAAAGCTATGGTACGAAGAGTTCGAGCATGTACGAGACAACAGATGATATTGAGGGCTGGCTTGAGAAAGGAAATTGTCTAGGCTTCCTGATGTGGGAACAGCATGACAGACTGGTGCATCCCGTTCACCCAGAACCTAGCGATGCATACAGCTATCAGCAATGGAAGACCGGGCTAGTCAGTGAGGAAATTTGCAAGGAGAATCTCACACGCTCTAATTGCCAATACAAATGCCCGGACCTAGACCCCTCTTTCAATCACGAATTTTACAACGTAAACCTCCAAGACACTTTTCGAAACAAGGGACTTCAGATAATTGTCAAAATTGTCAATGTCAAGTTGACTCCGGAAAATCCAGACTTCAGAGGAACACACTGGCATATCGAAGGTTCTAAAAACGACCACATCGTTGCAAATTCCCTGTACGTCTTCGATTCAACCAACGCCATTGCCTCCGGGATATCATTCCGTCAAGAGAACGATATCTATCTCGATGACCACTGCGATGTCAAAGACGACGATGAGGCCCTCGAAGACGTGTTGACCGTCTTCGCCATCACAGACAAAGAACACATCGTTCCTGGCTATCCATGCGAAGCACCGGCTCTTCAGGAACTAGGCAGTGTAGGCTTACCCGAAGGTCGCTTGATTGCGTGGCCGAATATGTTGCATCACCATTTACATGGTGTTGAATTGATCGACAAGGACAAAGCTGGATGTTTGAGCTATGTTGTCTTATCGCTGGTGGATCCATATTATCGCATATGTTCGACTAGGAACGTGGTTCCGCAGGATCGTAGATGGTGGGCCGAAGAAGCCATCATTGCAGCTATACCGCCGGGTATGATAGTCCCCAGGGAGATCGTCGATCACATCAACAGTTTCACTGGTGACTGGCAATTGAACCCAACAGAGGCAGAAGAAGTAAAGGAAAGGATGACGGAAGATTATGAAAGACACAGGGACTTGTTGATGAATTGGCCGGCCAACAGATATAGTTTCAGCCACAGCGACTACAACATGTTTGATGTGCCGCCGTTTTTAGATATGAGGTATGCGGATGGGAGATCCAAGGTTGAGCGCGGAAGGGTTTGAGTGCTGGGCGGTCGATAAGAATGATGCCGAGCATATGTTATCTGTATATTCCATTCTAGATACATTCTTGTCCCGTGATTGGGCAGCGTGCCGCTTCATCTCGGTAGACGCCCGTGGCCGCAACTCTGCTTTCTCCCTCGGTGGGTCCCTTTCCCACAAACATGCAATGATAGCAATAGCAAAACATAAACGCCAACCCAAATGACGGATTATCCAACACCGGCCTTTTAGGTGGCTCTGAAAAGTCCACGGGGTGTGGTACCGAACAATGACAAAGTACGGAACGCTATCAGTCAAATCACAAATGCCAGCAAGGTGATGCTGGTGGCGAATTATAAGTCCTGCAGGCATGTGGCTCTCGTAAAGCTAGAGGCCACAGAAGCAGCCTGTCGAGAATGCGAAACAAAGCACTGGACGCAGATTTACCAGGTTTCCTAGTATCAGTTAGTGACTTGTCGAGAGCGATATTAATGGTGACTCAAGACTTACGGCGACGTATTGACCGACATCTCTCTTTTGGGCCCAGAAATCCTTGGCCTCCTCGAAGTTGAGGTTGCCCTTGTCCATGGCCACGTCAATGAGGGCTTCTTCCACACCCTCGCCCATGCCTCTGGAGCTTCCACAGACGAAAATGCGGCCATCGAGAGCATTGATGACGAACCAGACAATATCTGCTTGCATGCGAACCTCGTCTTGGACGTACTTGGCTGCCTTGTTTGCTTGGACCTCAGACACGACCTTTCCGGTTGTCTCGCCACCCTTTCTGGGCTGAATGTCGACCACACCAGCATCGGACTGGTCGACTGGAGGCTTGGCTCGAGATTGGACAACCTTCTTTATCTGCTTCTCATGATCACCCAATTCGCCCGAATAGATTTCGTCCAAAGTCGAGTCACGAACGCCTTGAATGAGCCAGATCTTGTTGGCACACTTTGAGTTGCGCAGGCGATTGAGGATAAAGCCACGGAAAGGAGCCATGCCTACACCGGCACCGATCATAATCATAGGACCATCCGAGTCGAACTTCTTGGACAGAGGATTGGCCATCAATCCTCGGAACATAGGAATACGCACGGTCGGCATCTCAACTTCGCCACCCGATTGCTTTGCCTTTTTCTCAGCATCGATGAAGTGGCGAGCGACACGCTCGAGGTAACCTGAACCAACACCAGTCCTCATCTTTCCGTCGTACCCAGGGTTCTCGTGGACCGTGACTGCAATCTCGACAAGACGTCTTCCAGCAAGTCCTTCTCTATCGGAAGAGACGTGAGGGTCGTTTGAAAGAGAATAGAAACGAGGCATGAGTTGGTTGAGGCAGCCCATAAGCAGTTCGAATGGAGGTCTCGAAGAAGGGAAGGCCTCCAAAAGGTGTAGAAGAGTGATATTTGGGCCAGTGCGGATATCGCAGAAAGCGCCTTGTCCTTGGGCACTAGACATGTACTCCAGAATCTTGCGCTCGTTCTTTGCGTCTGCGTACTCTGCCAGAACGCGGAACAACTGCTTAGTGGGTGGTGTAGATGCAATATCTACGCACCAGGTCAGAAGTTCTCTACGGGTGGTCAGCAGCTCACGAGGCATCTCGTCTCCCCAGATGGTGGGCCAGCGTCCGCCAGCGGTTTTGAGCATGACGGGTTTATTGCGCAAGAACTTGGGGGTGCCGATTCTGTTGAAAATGCTGTCCACGGCAGCTGCCTCATTGGGAGGACAGACACCTACGGCGCCACCAACCTTGAAGTCGATATCGCCTTCCTTGGGGTAATCAGTGATGTCGATATCGAAGTGTACGGTTCGCTTCTCAGCACCCTCGTTGGTGAGCTGGCGAGCGTGAAAGACGGGTGCAGAATAGACGTCGTAGGGAGGATGGGGTTGGACAAAGGTGGGCGGGTGCACGTCCACAGTGCTCTGGTGAGAAGGAGCTTCATCCTTTGATACAGGTTCCAGAGAGATGTTGGGCTTAGGAAGTTCCACGATGTCGCTCAGACCAGTATCAAGGGTCAGGGCATTGATCTTGAGGCCAAGGCCTCGGAAAGCGTCGTTGTCAGGAAGTACGACAGGGATAAAGCCAGGACGAGCTGTGTCTGGAGGCAGGGTCTTCAGTTGGCAGCAGCCACCTCCACAGCAGTATTTCTGTAGGAATTTGGTGCCGGTCTCGCCTGTTCCGAGTAGCTTGCGAATATCGTCTGCTGTCGATGTGATGAGGTGTGTTGAGGCACGGCGCTTGGAGACCTCTGTTTCAATGGGGCTTTTCTTGTCCTTGGGAGTCAAGTCTTCGAACTGGTCATGCAGTTCTGTCGAGGGCGTCGAGATTTCTGATTCGAGAGTTCCCTCAGACCAGGCCATTGACTCGCCAAGAGAGTCGCCTGACGAGCGTGGCGACTGCGATTGCGAATGGACGGATCGCTTTGACGGCGACATACTGCCTTGTGGAATGGCGACGGGCTCTGTGGGTATGGGGTTGTCAGGATGTGATGTCGCCGTCGTGGGAATGTGCTTGTGAGTGTGTGTCGTCATGGTGAACGATGAGAGAGAATGGCGACGCATCGGAGCGATTTGTATCGGCGTGGCTACTTTGGGAGCGTGTTAGTATATGAGGAACGCGAAGGCGACGCTTGACATTCGACGACGTGAAGTGCGGAAAAGTCGATGGTTCGTCATTGCCGATGGCGGGGATCGGGATGCTGAGACTCACCACGAGGAGATCGATCAGATAAAGATAAAGGAAAGGAAAGGTTCTTTCTCCTCAAGAGCCCCCTCTGGACAATGCGTAGAGTCACTTCGACGATATTTGGTAGGTGTATAGTGAACAAAGCCAGCGAGCAATTGGCCTGACAAGTCGTGAAATCGGAAGTTGTGTGGTTGAGGAAGGAACAGAAAGACAGGAAGTAGAAGGTGGACATCGGCGAGGCGTGGCGCACGGCTTTCCCAAAAGGCAGTTACGCCCTCCACTTGGCCCCTGCAGGCTCGGCGTCACCTTGCACCTCGCCCACCAAACCGATTGTTTCGAAAGATCCGGGATCGATAAGATTGACACCATGGATCCCTAGATGCTCAATTCGCCTGACACAGCATCATTGAACACATTCATAAGGACTTATTTCACTTCAATGCTCTTGTTCGAGTAATAGACATACGACAAAGCCGTCGAGCACTTTCCTTGTTCGTCCTCCCGACGGCTGAGTTTTTCGCCCCGATCGGTGGCCGCACCCGCTAACCTGGTTGCTCGACCTCGGCTGGCACTTGTGGTCATCGACTTTACTTTAGCTCTGAAAATCTTATGTGGTCTTACTGTCGCTTTGCTGCGGTGTCATGAGCCAACTTTGCTGGCTTGGTTTTCTGCCTTTCTTCTCTGAGAGGTCATTGTTCTTCCTCCCGACATCGCGCCACCTCGCTTATCTTGTCAATGATGGCCGATCAGCTCATTCGTCTAGATCGTACGAGTGGCCCCTGATCACGACATTCATATCCACATTCAGGTACCTCGTGATTGTCTGTTGCTATTACTAAATTTGCAGACGCGACGAGATAGGGGGGTCTGATGGACGATATCATAGGTATCGTCGCTGCAACGCAGGAAGATCATGTTTGCTCATGGTAATTGGCAACTCGTTGCCTCAGGCTTCAATGGCTCTATCAACAGTTTTAGTCCATACCCGGGTCCTCAGTCTCCTCGACCACGCGTCCTTCCTGGCCTTCAGGCATCTTGCCAGAACGCTCAATCTCCTCCATTTGCTTTCTGCCTTCCTCGGTCGTCGCATCGATAACACCCTCTTCCAAGCTCAACATGCCTCCCTCGCCCAGCTGAGCCACGATCTGCTCGGCTTCATCAACGCTCATCTTGCCTAAGACTTCATTGACTCTATCTAAGCTACCACTCTCTAGAGCACGCTGTAATCCCGGAGGGAAAGTCTCGAAGACTGCGCGGGCCTCCTTGGCATCTTCGTCGGTCGAATCAGCGGGTGGTACAACTATGGTGATGGTGGTGTTCGGATCGACTGCGTGCAGCTGAATCTGCTCGACACCACCAGTTCCTTCTGCTTCATCACGCTTGCGTTGTTCGGCAAGTTCTCGGGTTCTCGAACGAATTCTGGCGTAAGTCGAATTGACGTCGTCCATGAACAACTTCTGGGCTTGGTGACCTTGGGTCGTTACGCGCTTGAAGAAGAGTTGTACACCATCGCGACCGAGCTGTCTGCAGTACTGCAGCAACAAAGCTTGGTGAACACACTGTCTGGCATAGTCGTCGTTACCATCACTCTGGGCATTGAAGGCTTCTACGAGCAAACCATCCGTCTCTTTCTCGCCCATGACCGAAGGGTTGTTTGAGATGAAATCCAGGGATGAACGGTAGTCGCCGTACCTGATCTTGGCGAACTTCCTTGCTAGCGGCGAGGCCTGCATGTCATCGTCGTCACTGTCGAGACCAGTGGTGGGCTTTGTGACAATCGACTCATCCTCAATGTCAGCATCGGCTCCAGATGATTGACCGCTGTCGGCATGCTGGATGGATGGACGCGAAGGGTTGAGTAGTTCAGGGCCGGATGATTGTTGACTGGCGCCAGGCTTGGTGGAAGACTTTGAGACGTGAGAGCTGTCGAAGCCGGTACGTATGTTTTCGCTCGTAATCTTGGCCTTTTCTTCCTTCTCGAGCTCAGCTAGCTTCTCGAACAGTTGTCTTTGCAGGTCCTGGATTTTTGTCTTGTGCGAGGTGACTTCTGTCACGAAGGCGCCATAGTATGCGGAAGGTGCAGGCTTAGCCTCGTCAACGGCCTGCTTAGCCTGATCGACAAGAGCAGCCATCATTTTACTGTAGCGAGGAGGATCCTGAACATTTGCATGTACACCACCTGGAGGAGGTGGAGGGGTGTCCTTGTCGGGAGAGCCAGTGCTCTGGACCAGGGCTTGGAAGATGTAGCGTTCAATGCCGGACTGGGCCTGCTCGGCCTCTTGCTTGTGAGTGTCGAGAGCAGCAAGCAGCTTATCGATACGGTCAATCAAGCCATCGTTAATGATCTTCTCGTACTTCAGAGTCTCGATTTGGTGTTTGCGATCGACACGCTGCTGATGAATTTGGTTTTGCTTCGCGCGGATGAAGGAACGCTTGTCGACGTTTGGGTGGACTTCGATGTCAGAGTCGTCGGACAGCTCAAGGGCGTCCTAGAGGCAGATGTTAGTGGGAAATTAAAGCAGTGGACAGGAGAAGAAGCATACCCATTTGCTGTAATCAACAGGCATGACTGCGGGGCTCTCGATCAGACGATGCGCCGGACTGCTGTTGCGGTGTGAAGGTGCGGACAGTAGATGTTCTCGTAGTAGAAAGGAAAATGATGCAGTTGTCAGAGAATGGAATCGAGCACAAACAAGTCAGTGTAGCAAAAGAGGGACCTGTTCCAGCAACACGGTGGACACATGGTTCCTTGGTTGATTGATAGAAGCAAATCGAAGGGCCCAAGCTCGCCGCGGCGAGCCAAGCTCCGACACCCTGTCACCCTGTACCTCCTACTAGAGTCACCGATCGTCTGCACAATTGTTTTGACGAGATGCAGAGTACAGTACCTACCTAGATCATCATTTTTACCTATTTTTTAGATACACAACATTTTTGTTTGACAGATCCATTCGGTATGAGTGCATAATTATCTTCTACATCCACTGCTTTTGTCTAACAATGAAGCCTATGTGACATGGTTTAAGCCTCTTTAGATGACGATGCCTACCGTTTCTACCTACCAACTTTTCCTAACCCCGCCTCTCTCCATAACTTTCTTATATCACTGCATCTTCTAGCATTTCTTAGCGTAAACACTATAGACAACTCCCATCCTTAAGTTCTCCTATTAATTACGGGCATATTAGGTCGTTACCTTATCTTCTCCTCTTCGTGCGCCTCTATTATTTCTTTATCGTGTTCTTATTCTTAACCCCTTTAATGCGAGCATCCCTAGCTATCTTTAGCATATAGTTAACTACTATGTTTACCTTATGCTTATAGAATTTTGTTGCTCGTCTCTTAGCCTCCCTTTTTGCTTTAAACCGACTACCTTTAATCTTTTAGGTAGTACTTATAGAGCAGGGAAGATTATTAGAATCGGATTCTAGTTGCGCGGATAGAATTATTAGCGCTATAGCAATCGGGTAATCTCTTGCATATTTTTTAGGATCTAACTACCGTTAGACGGCGTGCTCGATTATATAGGTTATAACTTGCCCTTTAGTCATGTTATTAAGATTGTCTTAACGCTAGAAGTCTTCTAGTCGTATGGTAGCGGCATCGCGTAGACCTTACTCTACTTAGCGTTTAAACTCTACTAGTTAGTGCTCGTCGTTTTAGTGTAGCGTACTAGACCTACTACGAAGTACGTTAGGAGCGGCTTACCTAGCTAGGAACACCGATTTAGGCCGAGCTACCTTAGGCTTGCTAGGTATAGGTCGATCCTCTAATGCTTATAATTAGGCGGCAAAAACCTGACCCTTCTCTAGCATGAACTTTAAAGCCTCGTCTATGCCTCTTAGGTTTCTTATACGCCTCGGGTTATAGGAGATTATAGGAGGTCTAGCGGCGATGTCTCTAGTAACTTTTTTAATCTTACGATTAGATAGCTTCTAGGATCTTGCTATAGTATATAGTACTCGAGTATAAGGCATTCGTAAATGTCTAGCGTTTGTCTTATCCTTATAATAGATTAAATATAAGTTATATATAAGTTATAATCAAAGCGGGGTTAGAAGCAACAATTTTCTGCGACTTAAACTAACGTAAGCTAGCGCCTACTAAAGCTTCCGATATGTAATGCAAGACCGAGACCGATATAAGATCGATAGCGGTAGTAGGGAGGGGGGGATATTAACTTTTTAAATAGAGGTTCTAAGGAAGACTATCCTATCCGAACACTGTCCCCTTATGCCCTCGTAACTTAATACGCTACTAGGGGTAAATGCGCTACTTCGAAGGCAACTATCGTAGGAGGTAGAATCTAATAAGGAGAACGAGCTAGCACCCTCTACGGCGAAGAAGGCGAAGGTAACGAAGCGACGGAAGCCATTAAAGAGCGTAGTAAATATGGTCGTCGATAGCCATAATAAGGAGGAGGTCTCTTAGATTAAGGAAGTTAATGAACTTAATGAGTTCCCTATCGATATTAGAGTTAAAGCTGTTGTCGTTAAGAGTAAGGTCCTTAAGAGTAAGGTCCTCGAGCGGGAGGGTCTTAAATTTATCGTTAAAAAAGACTTACCTTTTAACTTGCTTCGCTATGCGCTCGATAACTGCTATAAGTAGTTATCTGACCGTATAAAGAAGGAGGATATCTTACCTAGAGTGCTCTACTCGATTACTATTACCGCGAGCTATCTAAGGGCTAGTAGTAAGGGACTGTCTATTAACCTAGAAGATGCCTCTAACATTAAGAATAAGGCATTTAAGAAGGTGTTCGTATAGATTAAAGACTAAAGGTCTTACATTAATGTAACTATCGTCGACCCGTACAACTATATACTTAGCATTTCTATAAACGATAATCTAATCTATAAACGACAGTATTCCTTATATTATGTTAGCTAGACTCTTAGAGCACAAACATAACTAGTATAGTGTTCTTGCTTCGATAAAATCTGCTCCGTGTCTAGCGGGAATCTATAAGAACAATACCCCTTACTTCTATCGCTATTCCGTCGCTACCGTCTTCTTCTACTTCGTCGTTAATCTCTTCTAATGTTATTCGATTCTTTTATCGTCTCTCTACTCCTTTTCTTTCTCTTACTATACCCTCTCCTTTTTTCTCCTCGCGCGCTTTTAGGCGTCGCTCTTTATAGCTCTACTCTTAACTCCCTTCTCGTAATTAACGTGCTAATCATTTAATGTTTTTAGCGTACGTCTCTTTACTTCCTTCTTTATACGTTTCCTCTCTATTATTGCTCGCCGTTTTATATGTTTTTTATCTTAGATCTTGTCGTGTTTACTTTGCTTTCTTAGTAGTAAAAGGGGAGAGGCTAGTATAGGACAACCTAGTGTAAGAGAGGCTAGTATAGGAGACGTAATCCTACGAACTAGTAATAGTAAAGATAAGCATAGACTCGTAGGCGACGACATAGCCGAAATGTTCGAGTTAATGGTCTTACTCGATTTTGTATAACTAGCTAATCCGATTAATAATGTTTCGTAAGAGGTTATAGTCTTCTCTACTAGAAGAGATATAGTCGCATTAGTCCTAGCTCGAGATGGCGGTAGAGTTAGACTCGTGCATTTTGCTTAGTACGGTCTTCGGATTTAGAATGCACTAAATTTTTATATTGGAACGTACATGTAGTCGTCGGCTTCGGATTCGGTCTATTAGTTATGATCGCTTATCTCTCTACCTAAATTACTACGATAGCATATAATATCCTCTACGCCCTCCGATATAGTTAAGCTCGATCTAGTTAGTACCCTTATAGCGCCTCGGTGTTTTGCCATATTTTCTTGTAGGGGAGATTAAGGACATAAGACGATTAACGATTATTTATAAGCACTTAACTACCCCTATTACGGAATTTAAGCGTTGCTTAAACGGTCTTATAACAGCTTACACTTTAGGCTAAATTTAGTGCAGCAATAAAAGGTACGTTGACTTAGTTCTTAGCTTACGTCTAGTCGTCATTCTACTATTAATTAAATCCATTTAGGGGGGAAGTTTTGTCTTCGAGGCATGCTATTAGTGTCGAGTTAAACATGGAATCTTTACGGGTAAAGACACCTACCTAGACGTGTCCCTTATACTCCTAGATATATCTTAAAATTCATAGAATGTGCTTAAAATAAGAAAATTGACTTATGGCCGTACGACAATACGCAATTTACTTAAAAATGATTTCTACGAAAAGTCAAGTATATTAGAGAGCCATTCCTTCGGCTTCTCCATTATATGTTGTTATTTACACATTCAAAAATCTACCAATTACGGCAATCCTAGTATAAATGACAAAAGAATTTAAATAAGATAACTAACACGACATAGTTAAGGTCGAGTGCCGCGATTCTATTAACAAAGATATATTACGATGCTGCCTTAAGTTATTACGACCGAAAACGGTAATAGACGCACTAACATAAGAGCTTTCGCCGGTCCTGCACTTAAGACATAATCGATAAGAAACCCCTATTAGCAAGAAACCCCTATTAGGAGTAATAAAGTAAAAGGGGTTATTAGTCGGTAGCGAGAGGATCCTAAGGGAGATGTGTTTAAAGGCGGCAGTAGACTATAGACGGAATACGAACAGATAAGAATAAGATGTTTAATATTCGACCTAATACGGTACTACAAATTAGGCCCGAGGTAATGGAGGGGATTAGATTAGAGGTAAAAGAGGAGATTAAGTAAGCTACGAGATATAACGTCGATGTAAATAGGGCGATTTTTAACGAGTCAAAATTAGAAGCAATTTAAATAGAGAGAGTAAAGTCGCTAGGATGTTTCGAGGGATTTAATAAGGACGTTTATAATAGTTAGAGTATAGCGCTCTACGAGCAGGAGTTTAGGGTAACTATAGAAGCGAAACGGATAGGGATAGACGATATAATTCGGGAACGTTAGGAGGCTTTTAGATAATTATTATCGTAGTATAGATAATAGAGGAGAGGAGAGAAGATCGACGACAAAATAAGTGTTCGAGTTAAATATTATGTATTACGGTCTATATATGTGTGTTAAACATATGGATCATAATGTATAGCAAATATAGGGTAGTATAGGAAAGCAATAAGAAAGGAGGATGAACAGAGAAAGGACAAACCTAGAAGATGCATCTAAGCACTTACATATGGCGATGTAGTTACATTTACTGCTTCGCATTACTTAGGATTAACATAATAGTAATGTTTCTACTTCCTTTTTAAAAGAGTAGAGCCTTAGTTTCATTATAGGTTATAACCCTACATCTGTTACGTGTTTTCTATCTATCTAGTCGTTACTTAGAGTAGAACGAGTAGATAGGCCGACTAGACCCTAATGACCTCTCGTATGCGTTTTCTTATATGCTTCGTTATAAGCCATGTCTATTCGAGCTCTTAGTAGAGGACGTAGCAAAGCTGCTAGATAGTCGAATTCTCTTAGGGGCGTTCTCGCTACGAACATTAATACTATAGGTGCCGAGATGCTAGATTAGGGGTATAGTACCTTTGCCTACACTAAAGGCATATTAAGTAACTCGTTTCTTATAGCAGGAGGTGCCGATTCATTAGCATTGCTTATGTAGAGCACCCTTAACTTATGCTAAGGATATTAAGAAGGAGAATAAGGAGCCGAAGATTAAGGTTGCTTCGCATTAGCGCTAGATTAACCTCCTAGTTCGGCGCTTCGATAACATTCCTATTACTAGCTTCCGCACTTACTAGACTACGTACTTATTATAAAGGTTTAACGGAGTTTTAGGCTAGTAGATGCCCTAGTTTTTTTTTTGCTAAAACCCCTTTTCGCCTCCTAACGCAAGTTATAATGAATTTCTTTTGCCCCCCCTCGACAGGCGGATTATAACGTTTAGAAAAGGGGAAAGGTAAAAAGTTTCGGACAGGATTGCCCTAGATTCACTTATAATGCGCGTTAACGAAAGTTTTTAGGGGTAGTCGCTACTAGGGATCTAATGTCTAGGGCAACCCTGTTCGAAAAACCCTAAAATCGCCCATTATGACTTGGTCGTTTTGCGCATTTTTAGGTTATGCGGGAAATGCTCCATTAAATAATGACTATGTTTAAAAGGCCCATATATAACGATATAACTACATCTTCTAGCTAAGTAGCATCTCGAAAACGGCAAATTCGTTAACACGATATTTGCTCCCTATAATCCATCTAACTATAGGACATTATAGAAGAGGAACATATACAATAGAAGAGTATTGAATTCGTAACAAATCGATAGTTCCTCTACATGTCTCTATAATAATGTAGGACATATTTAAGATTAATCACATTTCTTGCTAACTACGTGCTAGTTAGCGCAGTAGAATTAAAAGTAGTAACTAACCTAGTCGTAATGGCTAGTATTAATAGGTCTACAGTTCGAATCTTAGCTTAACTAAATTCGCCGTTATAATAAGTAGGGTTTGCCCTACCCTTTAGGGTGTTAATACCCTGGTTCGGCTTTCTACTAGTAGTATAGTAGGAATTAGAGCAAGTAACCGCTAAGTAATGTAACGCTATAGCGTTTGCCGAACAGTGTAACTAGCTCTAATAAATTGCTATCGTTAGTATAGAAACCGAACCGTAGATTTGCTAGGCCTTATACCTAGCTTCCTATTTTGTTCCTCTAACTACTTTTAATATGCTTCTAATATTAAGGAGCTTCTATAAATTCCTTCTTTAGTAGCAGTGCTCTACCTATTAGTGTAGTGTAGCACTATGTTTTAAGACCCTTACGGCACTAGCTATAATCCTACTAACGTGACCGCTCCTACGCCTTCTTTCTTCCTACGCCTTCTTTCTTCCTACGCCTTCTTTCTTCCTACGCCTTCTTTCTTCCTACGCCTTCTTTCTTCCTACGCCTNCTTCTTTCTTCCTACGCCTTCTTTCTTCCTACGCCTTCTTTCTTCCTACGCCTTCTTTCTTCCTACGCCTTCTTTCTTCCTACGCCTTCTTTCTTAGTCTTCTTTCTTAGTCTAGTCTAGTTAAGCTCCTAGCTACTACATCTCTTATATAGGTACACGCGCTTATTCTAATGCGGTGTTTATATCTCTATGTATCTAGAGCGATTATAAAATAGAGAGGATTAACTTCCTTAACGAGTTATATGTCTAAACTACTAACTACTATAATACATGTTGCGTAGCCCTAACATTAGTCCTATATTTAGCATACTATATATATCTACGTTCTGCTCCTCATTATAGAGCTTTTCTTAGAGAGGCTATTAAAGATGAAGATAATAACATTAATAGCATAGGTAGTACATATCTTTATACTTCTCTTAATCTAGTCTCTCCTTAATCTAGTCTCTCCTACTATGATGCTTAGCCCCCCTAATCCTTCTAACCCTATTCTTGATCCTAACAGTGTTTAGCTCTTAATTGCTTAGCTCTTAATTTAAACTACTGCTCTAACTATTCCTAACCTTTACTGCCTTGCTGCCTTACGACAATATCTTAGAAGATAACGCATAGAACTATGCTGTCCTCGCAATGAAGGATAGGTTAATCCTAAGATAAACGAACATAACGTCTATTCCCGCTACAACATTCTTAACTATAGCTATAACAGCTCTACTATAGACCTATGCCTCTTTAATTATCTCGATCACATGGATCCTAGTAAGTATCCTGCCCATCTATTATAGCTCGCATAAATTAAAGAATAACTTATCGCTTTCGTTTACGTCTACGTTATAGTCTACTATGTTCGTAGTTTATAATACTCCTATCTTAGCTATGTCTATTAACTGCGTCGTAACGTAGCTAAGGTATACGAACAACTACCTCTCATCCCTAAGAACCTAGACTATTATTATCCTTAAGCCTAACAACCTAGTAGGGAACTTCTATCTTAAGAGTTAGTTACGTCGCGTCTTTATAATTTGCCTCACTATTACGCATACTAAGACAGCGTTATTAGTTAAGAAGCTCTCTCTATGCTTTATATAAATGCTAATGTCCTTACTCGCCTCCCTATCTAACATAATGCTACTTAAGACCTAGACCTTTAAGCTATAGTTAATCTCGGTATAAAGGTTAATCCTACCTCTGCTACCGTGCGGCCCGTACCTAATATGCTAGCTAAAGACACTAAGCTTAACCAACTCCGTAGCTAAGTTAATCCTACTTCTAATGTTTCTAGACTTAGCAAGACTACATCGTCTACCTTAAAGCCGTCATTAATTACATCTCTAAGTAATGTACTAAGGCTAAAGTAAAATCTCCTTAATACTAGGTTACGCTTAATACTGCAGACATATTTTTAATTACGATTACTCTAGCTAAGAGATCTCCTATATGCTCTCCTCTATTCCCTTAATAAATACCCTACGTATCGTCATTCCCTTCGACTATAGTCGATCATATACGAAAAGGTTATTAACTACTTCTACCTTGCTAATAACTACTAAATGCTACCATTTAAGTTAACGGCTAGCGACTTCGCTATAGCTACTACTCCTTCTTATAGTATGCGTGTGTCTCTAGATACTCTATATTAAGGTGCTAGCGCGCTAGCTAGAAGGCGGCCTCTATATTGGCGTACATTACTTTGTCGAAGTTAGTTATAAATTAGACCGTTAGTTTGCTATCGGATTAGAGCTCTATTAGACCTTCTAACGACGATGCCCGAAGGTCCTCGGGTAGTGGCTCTAAAAACCCCGTCATCTTCGCCTTCCAAATAAGTAAAGACGATAGTTATGTCTAATTTCTCCTCTTATTCTTATACGAGTTTAACCTCTTTAATAGGCTCTAGTTCTATCTCTTAGGTAGATAGCGGCAGGAGGTAGTCGTTAAACTATATAGAATCGAGAGGTAGTAGGTGCTAAGTGTGTACGAAACTATAGAACAACTAACTATTAGTAGTATAGGATAACATAGCGACGACGAGGTTGTTTAAACTAGTGTTCCTTATAGATGGAGTAGAGTAGAGTTAGCCTTAATTCCACTCTACTCTATATGAATGGAGTGCCTTTTTCGACGGTTCTAATCCACTCTATAGAGCTCTAGTCGCTCTATGGATTCTATAGAGTAAATGGCCGAAAAAGGAAGGTAGTAGGAGGGCAAAGTAGTAGTCTAGGAACTGCCTTAGGCATAGAAATATAGCGTTTAGGCGCACTTAAGAAAACTTTATAAAAGCCTTATATAAATTATGTTAGTGTAGTGCTTTAATAGCGTAGCGCGTATAGTGCTAGAAAAGGTCGAAGCTACGTTGTTAGAAGGTCGGTTATATAGTTCTTGCTCTTTAGTATCTATAGCATCCTCGCGTTTACGCTTACCCTTATTACGGTAGTAGGTAAGCGCAATTAAGAGCTAAATGGCGGTGTTCTTATATAAGTCGTTAACGTCACTCTTCTAGAAATCTAAAGGGTCGAACTAGGTAGGTAGGTTAGGGTCGAGAGGGCGCTAACTAATTAAATAAATAGCCTAGTAAGGCAGGTTAGCGCTACCGATTAAAGCTATATTTAAGAGTTTAGTCTAAATGTTCATACGGCCTTAGATCTATTTGTTGTCGATCCTAGTACTTTCTATTATCGACGTAAAACTTAGCCTAAATTAAAACAGGTCTTTAATGTATAATAGGACTAACTTAAATTAAGCGTCGTTAAGGTTACAGTAGGCTTTAGCAAAAGTTATAGAGAATCTAGAGATACTTTTAGATATAACATCCTTAATAGCAACTCTTATAAAGGTCTCGACGCGATCCTTTAAAAAGCTACCTATAGCGGTAGGGCTCGTAGGTAGCTAGGCGGCTATAGTAAGAGTGTGATTTATAGGCTACTTTAGAACATAACAGCAAAGCGAGAAGCTTAATAGACGAATAGATAGCGATGCGACTAATGTAATTAGTAGTAAATAATCGGGAAGGATAGCGCCGACCTATAAAGGGAATAGACTAAGTATACTAAGGGCGCCGGACTATGTACTCGAGAGACTACTCTAGCGTGCATAGGAACGGTAAAGGCGAAAGGATTCTAAGTATGTTAGGGGCGCCGGAGTGTGCTCGAGAAGATGCTCTAGTATACGTAAGAACAGTAAAGGTAAAAGGGTTAGTAATGTAAAAGAAAACAAACGCCGTATAAACACTACTAAGACTATTAACTAGACGTCGGCGAGAGAGAGGTAATAGTTATAAAGTAGAAGTAGAAGTAGAAGTAGAAGTAGAAGTAGAAGTAGAAGTAGGAGTAGATATAGAGGGAAGGTAGGAGTTAGAGTAGTAGTAAAGTAAGACTACTAACGACTAATGTTTATAGTATTAGTAGTAAATACGTACTAGGTAATAGAGTAGGTAGGAGTAAAGTCGGATGTACTTATAGAGGCTACTAGGAGGGCTAGTAGCCGAGCTAGTAGGCTATTAAATAAGTAGTAGCGAAGAGGAGGACATCGTCTATAGCGTAGAGCTAATATAGGTTATAGGCAAGGATAGGAAGTTTAGAGTAGTTACTCTCGCCTACGAGATTGCCGTATGCCTAGGAAGACTTTTAGATAGCCGTTATTTACTAAGTGATCTTAGACTATCTAAATTCATTAATAGATTAACGAAAGATTACGATTTTAATCCTAAGAGGGACTACGTTAGGCTATATTAAGAGGACGAGGAGGCTATAATAGTAGACGACTAGAAGGCATAGGAGCGGCTAATTTTGATACGCTACATGTAGGGAAAACCTCTTAAGTTCCTTATAGTAAGCATCTAATAAGGAAACATTAGACATAGGATTAATTACCTTAGGTTAAGGATTTACTACTACTAGAACATAGTCTAAGCAGTAACTCGACTACGTAGCGCTAATAATAACGTTAGGTATCGGGAATAAGCAAATGACGATACGTGCCATTATAATATAGCTAAGTTATGTAGATTATAGGAAAGCCGCAGATTACGGACGATTGCATATAATGCCTAAAAAGCGTTAGATCTGCACGCTACGACTCTTAACTATGTCTACTCGTTTCTAATGCTAGTGTTTAGTTTATTAGACGTCTTTAGTAGGTACACTTACTAGTAGGCTATAGTTAAACACTAACGTAACGAAAGGCTCGGACCTTAGCTACGAACTAGACCTAGGCGACTAAGGGTTCTAGAGTGCCTCGAGCTCCTTTAATGTAACGTAAGGAAAGAAACACCCTTACGATAGGATGCCTAAAAACAAAGTATATAACGACGATAAGTATAAGAGTATAAAGGTATGTAGCAACGTATGAAGTCCCGCTAGTGATATAGTTACTAATAGTAAAGACTAATCGATGCCCCGAGTATCGGTGTCTTCGAAAGTAAAGATATACTTATATGTGCTAAGCCTCGCTTAGAGGCTTAGGCTTCGTCGTAGAGGCTACCCTAGCCTCTCCGGTAACAATTATCCCCTCCTCTATGCGGTTATCCGTAACCGGGAGGCTAATAGTCGGTGCACTATATGCGACTAGCGTATGGTGCGCAATGCGTGCCTTATTTATAGTTGCCTCGTATACGGCTCGTAGGGGGCTCGCATAGGGGGAGCAGCGTCTACTTTACTTACTCCTAAATCCGGCGTCGCGTCGCGTACGGCCGGAATTCGTAAAATTGTCGCGTCGTATATACGTCTCGTACGGGCTCGCTTCGCGTTATATATACGTCGCGTACGGGCTCGCTTCCCTAGGCTTTACTAGAGTGCGCCCCGGCGTCGTAACAACAACGCTATTGTCTTAGTAGTCTATACTATAGCACAACATACAGAATTTTAAATTGCACTAGCAATTCTTCCTCCTATTAGCTTCATAACATCTGCTTAGCAGCCCTAACACTTCTAGTAAGTGACCCTTCCTAATGCCGCTTATCCTTTCTAATATATACGCCGCTTACGCTTAGTATGTGTTTAATGGTTTCGACTTTTTTCCGCTTACGGAATTGTTTTTGTTATGACCGCATGCGCGTAGCATACGCGTAGTATGCGCATTAACCTTACTTATCCCCTCCTCCGATAGCCTTACTCTATAAGTCGCTTACGCACCTTATACTAACTTTCTAGTAGGTAGATTCCGTAATGTCAAATTTAGATCTTACTCGTTTTAAACGCGAGTCCGCAGCTCGTCTATGCGAAGAAGAGGCTCGCTATAAGGGCGTGTCTAAGACGATCGCCTTCCTTATACCCCGTCGCCCCCTTTATACGCGCGCCGCTAGCGGCTCGTACGGTTTTAGCTCTCGCTACGAGCCCGGTACTCTACGTAATCCGTTCCCCGGTCCCGGATCCTAGNACCGCCGTCGCTACGAGGCTCCNNTATCGATCTATACTTCTCCCGATGCCCTACTAAACGGCGCCCTTATAGCATCCGCTAAGCGCATACATCGNATGCGTAAGGAGTTGCTTACCCNGTCCCGCCCTCGCTAACCTAACTTTAGTAGTAGCTCTACTTCGCGCCGCCGTCGCGCCGAACGCTCCTTATCCCCCTTCTAGGACTTAGTTACCCCTACCCGTCGTAGTCGCGCCGAGCCTACTTCTCGCTCT